>NC_056748.1:54162960-54361506 GCF_019279795.1 Protopterus annectens | reverse complement strand
AAACGGATAACTGGTGCCAGAGCCATGGCCTAAAGTTAAATGCCAAATAATGCATAGTCATACCCTTCGGGAAAAACAAGGTTACCCCTAGCTACCAAATAGGTGGCAATCCACTGAGCACAGAAGAAGTTATCAGGGACCTGGGGACCGAGGTTGATAGTAGTCTGTCATTCGACACCCATGTAGCTAAAGTAGTTAGGAAGACCTTCTACATTGCCCACCTTATCATGAAGGGATTCTCATCTAGATCAAGGGAGGTCATAGTCTCCCTATACTCATCACTCATCAGACCAATGATTGAGTACAATGCCCCATTCGGAATGTATCTGACCCGACACTTGCAGCAGCTGGAGAGGCCACAAAGTTCCTCACCAAAAGGATAAAGGGTCTCAAACATCTGTCCTATGCTGCCCGACTGAAAGAACTCCAGCTCTATTCAGTCGCCTACCGCTTGCTCAGAGGTGACCTTTGCCTAACATACAAGGCCATGTCAAACCCAGATTTGATGAATATGCTTCACCTCAAAAAATCTAGATCCGTCAGAGCCACAAGGGCGGGAGACTTAAACCTCGACACGGCTATTAATAGGACGTGCTGGAGGGATAGATTCATCACCCAAAGACTCCCTATGCTATGGAACAAAATCCCGGTATATGTGAGGCAGAGCACCTCGCTGGCCTTGTTCAAGAGAAATCTTGACCAATGGATGGGAGATCGCAGATATACCCCAGGGATTACCTCAGTGTCACTGCCAGACAGAGGCACAGCAAAATAATGGGTATAGTTCCCCATACTAAAGGGGTGGCGTAAGCCACAAAACTATGGGCTAGGCTTGTAAATCCCCTGGGGCAGATAGCCTAGTATGAACCTATGAACCTATGAACCTATACCTCACCTTTTACTCCACGCAAACCCACATCATACATACCTACATATGTGGATGTCCTCAGCAGAAGCATACCTAAACACCAGAGACATCCCAAACACAAACACAAGCACGATACACATAATACTTCCTCTGCAGAACACAATACACATAATAGTTCACATACCAGTGTCAAACCTGTCAAGCCCTTAAGGCAAAACACAAAACCAAACATATTCATCATAGTTGATGCCATTGTGAGACACACAAATGTCCCTCTCATCAGGCTAGATAAGGAGAAGGTCACGGTCAGCTGCCTGTCAGGTGCCAGTATCTGCCATATCACACATGCACTCAATAACAGATGCTGTTATGACTCTGTCATAGTCCATGTTGATGTGGTTGACTTGAGATGTACCTCTCTGGACTATATGAAGAGAGACATGATTGAGCTCTCAGGTTATGTGTCTCAGGCTGGTATATCCCTAGCCTTAAGCAGCATTTGACCTTCACCCAGAATGATGCCTTAATACAAACAGAAAATGATTGACTTCAATAATTGGCTTAGTTTCTGGTGTCATTCCAAGGAGATATGGTATCTGTCAGCCTGGGATGACATGATCAACAGACCTTGATACTTTGCCAGAAAGCATCTTCATCTGTCACCCCTGGGATTTTGGCTACTTAACAAGGCTCTCGCCACCACCATAGTGACTTTTTTAGGCAGTGTCTCAAGGACAAAATTCCCAACATAAGAACTCCATCTAAGAACAACCTCAAGGTTTTGATGCTAAATGCTAGAAGTCTTAACATGAAACTGCATTCACTGGAAGCAGTCCTCTCCTTGGAAGACACAGATATTTGTACAGTCACACAGACCTGGTTCAAGGCTGTGGAGAGCACCCAAGCTATATCAGGCTACACCTCCCTCCACATGTTCAGACCACAAACTGATGGTGTGAAAACTAAAGGAGGTAGTGTATCAATATTCATTAAAGATAAATACACTTCCAGATTGGTTAGACAGCATGATTCCCTGGAGATACTTCAGGTGCAATTAACTATTTAGGACACCTATTTAAGTCATTGCCAGCTGCAGGACTCCCTCCATGAATCAGGACACCCACTCTGCCTATTTGGATCTACTTGAGTCTATCGAGATACATCTGAGCACCATGGTTTTGGGTGACTTTAACTACCGATCGATTGACTGGGGAAATTACTCGTGCAAACTCAGTAGCCCAAAGTTCCCTCAACTTCATAAACTCCAATGCCCTGGACCAGCTAGTTGACACCCCCACAAGGGTGCCAACATTCTGAATACGGTGCTTACAAATATGGGGGACCACTGTAGCACCCCCCATTGTGAGGTCTTTCCTGGTGAAATCTGACCATAAATCAGTCTCATTTGAAGTTACTATCATACCTGACTCCCCCCCCCCTCCCCAGCACCAGCTAAACTAAAAAACTTCTCCAAAGCAGATTATAACCTCTTACAGGATGGTATAAATAGCTTCACTGTACCTCTCCCCCCCCTCAGATTGAACTGGCAACTATGCTGAGTTCTTCACCAATGCTTTATACAAACACCTGAACAACTGCATTGACTTGGCTGTACCTGATAGGATCAAAACAAGCTCCTCAAGGAAGAGCAAACCTGTCTGGTGGACAACTGCCATTAATAAGCTTTACAATAAGAGGAAAAAAATGCTGTTTAAGAGTAACAGGGAGCAAGCCCTAAACTGGAAACACTTCTTCCTCAGCTTAAACAAGCAAATAAGACTTCTTGTGAAGTTTTCCAGAGCTAATTACTAATCCAAAGTAACTTCCTCAACTAAGGGCAACCATAAGGTGTTCTTTAGTTACATCCATAGCCTAAAAGGAAAGGCCAAGATTTGTGCTGAATTGGTAGTTAATGACACCACATATACCGGGCCTGTGGACGTTGCTAAACTGTTAGCCGACAGGTTCTGGGGAAACGTCACTCCCCTGTTCCGACCATACTTACCCCAAGACATCCCTACCACCTGTTCTCTACCTTGTATCTCTAAAGAGCAGGTCATGAACACCCTCTCTAAAGTCAAAAACACAGCATCCATGGGACCTGATAACTTCCCAAGCTGCGTCCTACAAAGGCTCAAACAAGAATTAGCAACACCATTGGGTACTCTTTTCAGTCATAGTCTAAGCACTGGCTTCATCCCAGCAGAATGGAAAAAGGCGGCCATTATCCCCTTGCACAAAGGTGGTGCTTTCACTGATCCTGGGAACTATAGACCTAGTAGCCTGACTACCCTTATCTGCAAGGCCATGGAGAGAATCATCATGGACCTTATCAACAAAGATATTGGTAATCTCCAAACACTTGACCCTACTCAGCTTGGATTTGTCAAAGGGAAATCATGCCTGTTAAACCTGGTGGACTTCTTCAAGACAGTCACCAAGACCCTTGATGAGGGGAAATCTGTGCATATGGCCTACCTAGACTTAGCCAAGGCATTTGACACTATCCCCCACTCTGGCATAATTGACAAACTCACCCAGCTAGGTATTAAATGGTATATCATTAGATGGTTCACAAACTGGCTCAATGACAGAGCCTATATAGTCAAAATAGGGGAATCCATCTCCAACAGCAGACCTGTAACCAGTGGTGTTCCACAGGGATCATTCCTGGGACCTCTACTGTTTGGAATCTATTTTTTAGAAGTGCAAGCTAAAACTAAAGGTCTGTGGCTTACAAAGTTTGCTGATGACTGCAAACTGAGAGCAATCATAGAATCTCCAAATTATGTCAACATCCTACAAGAGGGTTTTGCACAAACAAATGACTGGTGCCAAGTCATGGCCTTAAACTCAATGGAAAAATGTATTATCATCCCTTTCAGTAAGATTGATGTTCCTGCTAACTACCACATCAATAACAACACCCTAAGTACGCACTCAGTGGTGAGACACCTGTGCACACAGGTTGACAGCAACCTTACCTTTGATCACCATGTCTCCATAGTGGTAAGAAGGGCACTCTATATTACTTATCTCATAAGTAAGGGCATTGCCTCCAGGAAAAAAGAAGTTATAACCTCCCTCGTCAGGCCAATAATTGAGTACAATGCCCCTTTTGGTATGTACTTTTCCAAGCACCTGCAGCAACTGGAGACACCACAAAGGCTCCTCACAAGAAAAAATCAAAGCCTTCAACATCAGTCTTATAAAGATCATCTGAAATCACTGTCACTTTATTCTGTTTCATACAGACTACTCAGAGGCAGTCTCTGCCTTGCAAATAAGGCAATCTTTGACCCTGCTATATTAGAAATGCTGCATATCCGTAAGTTAGATGGCACGTGGGTTATCTGCTCTAATGGCCTTCACCTATGTGACATTAATAGAACTTGCTGGAAGAACAGATTTGTCTCCCAGAGATTACCACACCTTTGGAACAGACTCCCACTTCATGTCAAGCAGAGCACCACATTGTCCCCCTTCAAATGCATCTGGATGGGAAACCATAAATTCATCCCAGGGATTCCACCTATGTCCCTCTTGGACAGGGGTGATATGTGCTGATCATGGAAATAAGGGTAAAACTTGGCTGGGCTTGTAATGGTCCTAAGGTCCTTAGCCTAGTAACCTGCTATGTTCCTACGTTAGTCTATTTAATATTGATTTATTTGTTCACTCTTTCTTTTGTCTTCTAATGTAATGCAGTTGTACAGTCTCAATTCTATCTTCTAAACTTGTAGACTGCAATGTCATACTTTTGTTACTGTCTTCAAATAGGAGTATATACGTTTTCTGTCACTCTAATGCATTGCAACTTGATTTTCTGTGTGCAGATTTTCATATCCTAGCTTCTCATGAGCCAGAACAGGTTACAATAAAGAAAGTCTGCATACAAATAAGATGCACAGAGTGCTTGTCACAGACATCCGTCTCTTTTGGCACTTGACCAGCTTTTGTAATACAGGCTTTTTGAAACTTCCCTTCCTTTTATTGGATTTCATGATGCACGTGCTCAATGCAGCAAAACTGGTACTAAGTTTATTTTCTGTACATGTCTTCATCTGTGTTAAACATTCATGTGCAGTGTCACATTATCCATGCATCATATGGGTTGGTACCTTTTCTGTTGGTTCACTTACTGATCCCATCTGGTATTTAAAATTTTAGACGGCAACATTTTGTTTCTTATTCACTGGTGTGTTCTCTTTCCCTTTTAAATTAAGTTTTGTTATATTGATCTCTCAGTATAGTTAAATGGGTTTTATTGTAGGAAGGATTTCAGTTAGTTTTAGGGATCTAGACCTGTATCTGTAACTTTCTCCTTCATTCAGTGCTTCCAGTGATGGGTTTCCTGTCTATAAATCTATAATGATGGGTTAAACATCTGTTCCATATGAGGTAGGTATGACCAAGGTATACATAATAAACTGTTGCCGATTGTACTAACCTCTGACAGCCAATTCTTTCCATAGATTGATGTGAGATGGACAGACACTTCCATGGTGTTCATTCCTCCAATCGATGATTCAGCTGATGTCTCAGAACAGCAAAATTCACACTTAATGTAAGGGCTGCACTTTAATTTTTCTTACCTATGCACTGTTGTGCAACAGTTTATTCTGTATACTTTATAACCACTGGTAGGTCTTCTGCTTTTTCAGGTTTGAGCAAGATTACTTTTCCAGGTTTCCAACAGGCTTGTAATATTCTTTATGTTAGTCTAATTAATACTGATATTTGTTCACACTTTCTCTTATTTTCTAATATAATGTGGTTGTACAGTCTCCAATGAATCTTCTAGACTTGTAAACTATAATGTCATGCTTTTGTTTCTGTCTTGGAATAGGAGCATAGACATTTTCTGTCAGTCTAGTACATTATGATGTCATTTTCTTTTCAGATTTTCATATCCTAGCTTCTCATGACCCACAAAAGGTTACAATCAGGAAAGTCTGCATACAAATAAGATTCTCAGATTGTTGGTCACAGACTCGTGTCACTTTTGTCACTTGAACAGCTTTTGTAATACAGGCTTTTCAAAACTTCCATTCCTTTTATTACATTTCATGCTGCACATGCTCAATGCAGCAAAACTGGTACTTAACCTGCACGGTTTTGTGTGTGTTGAGCATTGATGTGCAGTGTTGCATTATCCATGCATCGGATGGGTTGTTACCCTTACTGTTGTTTCACTTACTAATCATGTCTGGTATTTAAAATAATAGAAAGCAATGTTTTGTTTCTTATTCACTTATGTGTTCTCTTTCCCTTTTAAATTAACTTTTCTTATATTGATCTGTAAGTATATATTAATGGCTTTTATGGTAAAAGTATTTCCGTTATGTCTTGGGACCTGGACCTATATGTTTGACTTCTTCTTCATTTAGTGCTCCAGTAATGACTTTCCTATTTATAAATCTATAATGAAGTGTTAAAAGTCTGTTCCATATGAGGTAGGTATGACCAAGGTATACATCATAAACTGCTGCCCATTGTACTAACCTCTGACAGCCAATTCCTTCCACAGTGAGCTGTCAGATCGATAGACGTTTCCATGATATTCATTCCTTCAGATAAGTTTCAGTCATCTGGTGTCCCAGGACAGTGAAATTTGGACTTCAGGTAAGGGCTGTGTTTTAATTTTTCCTATCTATATACTGCACAGCAACAGTTTATTTTGTGTATGTTGTGTGTGTTGTTAGGTCTTCTGTTCTTTCACTTTTTGGGCAAGCTTACGTTTCCAGAATTGCAATAGTCTGGTAATATTCTTTTCATTAATGTTTTACTATTACTTTAGTTGTTATCCCTGTATTTTCTATTCTAATACAATGGAGTTGTTCTGACTCAACTGTGTGTTCTAGGTTTGTAGACTATAATGTCATACTTTTGTTGAGGTATTTGATTATGAGTTTATACTTGTAAGTTTTTGGTCAATCTAATGAATTATGACTCCATTATCTACAGATGTGTAGATTTTAGGTTGTCACGCACCAGAAGAGGTTAAATTTTCTACTCAAAATTCTCTAACATGTCCATAATATCTTTTTGTTTGCATTTTGTCATTTTCCATTTAAGAAAGCATCCATCCTTCCTTTACTCATTTTTATCTATTTTCTTAAATAAAGCTAAACCTTCAGTTTCTTTCCTTTCAGAAAAAATCTTTGCCTATATCTCACAATTTATACTTTTCCTCTGTTCTTTTCATACATTTGTTTTTCTATTTCCTTTCTTTTGTCACATTCTTGTTCTATCTCGTTCTAATTATTCTGTACAGTTTCTTTATAATTTTTCTTATTTCATTTTTTTTACTTTTCTTTCCATTTCTAAATATATTTTATGCTTCTGCTGTACAACACACCTAACTGTGTCCAATCTGTATATAATGCTTTCATTGTCATATGATATTTCCATAATATTTCTTCTTCTTTTATCATTTTCCTCCCGTTTTTAAACTCTACAAATAATCTGTTTATCCCCTCCCCACCTTTGTGATGTTGCTGTCATCCCCTATTCTAGCCCATATTGCTCTGTGATATGAAAACTCTGCCATGTATACTCCCCTATTATTTCTTCCATGTCTTTAGAATAAACTACAGTAAATATAAAAAGTTTACACACCCCTGTTAAAATGCCAGGCTTTTGTGATATACAAAAATGAGACCACAATAAATCATTTCAAAACTTTTCCCACCTTTAATGTGACCTATAACCTGTACAATTCAGTTGAAAAACAAACAAATGTGTTAGAGGGAAAAATATAAAAAATAAAAAATGTACAATAAGATGGTTGCATAAGTGTGCACACCCTTAAATAATACTTTGTTGAAGCACCTTTTGATTTAATTGCAGCATTCAGTCTTATTGGGTACACACCTGCCATCAATTAGAGACTCTGATTAACCCCAAATAAAGTTCAGCTGTCCTGGTAGGATTTTCCTGACATTTACACAATTGTCTGCTACACCAAAAGCCATGGTTCACCAGAGACCTTACAAAGCATCAAAGGGATCTCATTGTTGAAAAGTTTCATTCAGGAGAAGGGTACAAAAAAAATTCCACAGCATTGGATATACCATGGAACACAGTGAAGACAGTCATCAAAAAGTGGAGAAAATATGGGACAACAGTGACATTGCAAAGAACTGAACATTCTTCCAAAATTGATGAAAATACAAGACGACAACAACTGGTCAGGGAGACTGCCAATAGACCTACGGCAACACTGAAGGAGCTACAGGAATTTCTGGCAAGTACTAGTTTTGTACTACATGTGACAACAATCTCCCATATTATCCATATGTCTGGGCTGTGGGGTAGGGTTGCAAGATGGAAGTCTTTTCTTACACAGAAAAACATCCAGGCCCAGCTAAAATTTGCAAAACAATACATCAAGTCTCCCAAAAGTATGTGGTAAAATGTGTTATGGTTTGATGAGACCAAGGTTGACCTTTTTGGCCACAATTAAAAAAGGTATGTTTGGCACAAAAACAACACTTTGCATCACCAAAAGAACACCATCCCCACGGTGATGCATAGTGGTGGCAGTATCATGCTTTGGGGTTGCTTTTCTTCAGGTGGAACTGGGGCTTTAGTCAAGGTGGAGGGAATTATGAACAGTTCCAAATACCAGTCACTTTTGGCCCAAAACCTTCAGGCATCTGCTAGAAAGCTGAAGATGAAGAGGAATTTCACCTTTCAGCATGACAATGACCCCAAGCATACATCCAAATCAACAAAAGAATGGCTTCACCAGAAGAAAATTAAAGTTTTGGAGTGGTCCAGCCAGAGCCCACACCTAAATCCAATAGAAAATCTGTGGGGTGACCTGAAGAGGGCTGTGCATAAGAGATGCCCTCACAATCTGACAGATTTGGAGTGCTTTTGCAAGGAAGAGTGGACAAATATCGCCAAGTCAAGATGTACCATGTTGATAGACTCCCACTCAAGAAGACTGAATGTTGTAATTAAATCAAAAGGTACTTCAATCAAGTATTAGTTTAAGGGTGTGCAAACTTATGCAACCAGCTTATTGTACATTTTTTATTTTTTATATTTTTTCTCCTAACAAATTTGCTTGTTTTTTAATTAAATTGTACAGGTTATAGATCACATTAAAGGTGGGAAAAGTTTTGAAATTATTTATTGTGGTCTCATTTTTTATATCACAAAAACCTGGCATTTTAATAGGGGTGTGTAAACTTTTTATATCCATTGTATATAATTAATTTTAATCTTAATCTTAAAAAACTTCCCTCTTACATGTCCATTCTCTATTCTTTCTTACTTTTAAATCTGCACATTTTATTAATTCCCTTAACATATTAACATCCTGTGTTATAGTTTTATTTTCATTCCTCAGGTTAAGGTTAAAACCAAACTACAGCCTAATAAGTTTGCCAAAATGTAATGCCCCTCCCAACCTTGACTTCACAGCAAACTATATGGAATTGTTCACAGACATCCTGTGCAACCATGTGCATGACTTTTTAGATGCTGCCACAACCATGTGCATGACGTTTTAGATGCTGCTGCAACCATGTGCATGACGTTTTAGATGCTGCTGCAACCATGCGCATGACATTTTAGATGCTGCTGCAACCATGCGCATGGCGTTTTAGATGCTGCTGCAACCATGCGCATGGCGTTTTAGATGCTGCTGCAACCATGCGCATGGCGTTTTAGATGCTGCTGCAACCATGCGCATGGCGTTTTAGATGCTGCTGCAACCATGCGCATGACGTTTTAGATGATACTGCTGTACCTACTAGAAGTATGTCCATAACAAACTTTAAAAACAAACCAAGCTGGTAGAATCGTAACTTTATTAGGGTATATAACAAAAAGAAAAAAGTCATGGCTAAAATCAGGAAGATTAATTCCCATAGTGATAGGAACTTTCTAATTAAACTAAACAGGAACCTAAGAGGACTAATTAAGTCCAAGGCCAATTATGAGGTCAGTATAGGTTCACAGGCTAAAGACAACCACAAGACCTTCTACAAGTATGTCCAAACCTCAAGCACAGCACACATCAGTGTGCCAAACTAGTCAATGGTGCTACCTTCACTGAACAGAGTGACATAGTGAATTTGCTGGCTGACAAATTCAGTTCAAACTTCACCCCTTACTCCCCCACTCCCCCCATGAAATACCTACTAGCATAACTCCACCACCACTATTAACAGGGAACAGTTCCTAGTGGCACTCGCTAAGGCCAAAACCACAGACTCATTTGGCCCTGACAATATCTCTGGATGCATCCTGAATAGCTTGAAACATGACCTGTCAGGACCACTTAAGTCACTTTTCAACTATAGCCTCAAAATAGCTTTGTACCATGAGAATGGAGGACTGCTACAGCTATCACACTTTACAAGGATGGACCGTCAATGATGCTGGAAACTACAGACCTGTTATTCTGACTAGTCTAATATGCAAATCCATAGAACAAATTAAAATGGAAATGATCAACAAAGACATAGGCAACCTTCATACACTGGACCCAACCCAGTCTGGCTTTGTCAAGGGAACATCATGCCTACTAAACCTGGTGGACTTCTTTGAGAAGGTTAACAAGGTAATGGATGAGGGGAAAATGGTGCATACCACCTACCTGGACCTAACTAAGGCATTGGATACAATACCCCATGCAGGAATAATTGACAAGCTCACCAAACTGGGTATAACCCCTACATAACTCACTAGATTGCCAGATGGTTCACAGACAGGACCCAGGAAGTCAGCATTGATGATAACACCTCCACTGAGAGAATGGTCACCAGCAGGGTACCTCAGAGCTCCATCCTCACCGCTCCTATTTGGCATGTACTTCTCAGAGGTAAAGGCTAATGTCAAGGGCCTTCCGCTGACTGCAGATTGAGAGTTGTCATAGATTCCCCATGACCCAAACATCTTACAAGACGGTCTAACACAGACAAATGACTGATGCCAAAGTCACACACTAAAACTCGATGTTAAGAAGTTCATTAAAGTGCCTTTTGGTAAAACTTCCACCTAGGTTAATTACTCCATCGATAAGATACTCCTAAGAGTTGAACCGGTAGTCACTAATCTGGCCTTTGACCAACATGTGGCCAAAGTAGCAAGAAAATCATTCTGTCACCTGATTATAAGTAAGGGCATGGCATCTAGGAACAAGAAGATCATAGTGCCACTTTATTCAGTCATTATCAAACCCACCATTGAGTATAATTCTTCTTTTGGCATGTACCTGATCAGACATATACAACAACTGGAACACACACAAAGGTTCCTTACCAGGTGAATCCAGGGTATAAACACATTGTCCTCTGCAGATTCCCTTAAAGCCCTATCTCTATACTCTGTCTCCTACAGGTCACTGACAGGTGATCTTTGCCTGGCATACAAGCCATCCTCATTCCCAGCACTGATAGACCATTTGCATATCTGCAAAACAAACAGTATCAGAACCAGTGGATCCAAGGATTTAAATTTTGCTTGTAACATTAATAAGACATGTTGGTGAGACAGATATGTGTCTCAGAGGATCCCCATGCTCTGGAGCAAGTTGTTCATCCATGTGAAGCAAAGTCCATCCCTAGCCCTATTTAAGTGTAACCTTGACCAATGGATGGGAAATCAGAAATTCACCGTGGGTCTTGCCCCCATGTCTCCGAGAGACAGAGGCAGATAGTAATGCCCAAACTAACATACCCTCTCCATGACCTCTAGAAACTGCATGTTGTAACATACCTCTCCCTAATATAAATACCCATGATACCTGGGGACATAGGCTGGATTGCATGACTAATCTTATAAAAGCCCTGGTGGGCATTAGCTTAGTATATATGTGTGAACCTAAAACCTAAATCTCCTACCATCACTATTGATATATTTACTAACGTAAGTTTTGTAATTTTTTTCAAACAACTGTTTTCTCTCTATATTAGTGTATGCATAAATCAATATTAATCTTATGCATTGTCTTGTTCTCCAATCACATATCACTACCCTACCTGGTACTACTAACGTTACATCTAGAATTCTGATTTTGTAATTTTGTACAGGATTCCAATTCTAGAACATGGCTCATTTTCTGCTGACCAAACAATTCGTCCCTCCCATATCTCCTGTATTCTTTTCCTCTTTTCGTTTTTGTTATAGCTGATATCTAGCAAACAAAAAAAGAGACATTTTACACCACTCCACCACCACCAAACCTCTTATATCATCTCTAACACAATCCACATTTAATGCCACAGTTCTTATATCATTTCCTTTTTTGTACGTGTTTTACAAATAACACAAACCTCCCCAAAAAACTTTTTTTAGTTCTGATGGTATTCAGGATGAAAGAACATCAATAAGGACCACTGTATGTACTTTACTGTGATTTGGATGATAAAGTGTAAATTGCACTTCATCTTGTTTTTGGAAACTTTTTCTGTGAATCTATTTGAGTCATCATGCGATGACCATTTTTTGGAGGGAGGTTGTGTTATGTGTATTGGTTCTTTGTAACCCCTGGACCTCGGTCTTGTGTTTACTTCCAGATCTTATTTTTTCCCTTCTCCTACGTCTCCCACCATTTGATTTTTCGCTGCCTTGTTCTAGTTGTTCTCCTTTCTCCATTTCTTCCTCTTCTCTTTTTGAAATTGTAAATATGTTCTCTTCCTGTGTATTAACAACCTCACTCTGAAATGGTATTTCTTCTCTATCTGTTCATTGTTTAATCCTTCTTCAATATTCCCTTCCCCCCTTACCACCTCCTCTTTCGGCATTTTCTGTAGTAATGTTTTCTACTATTTGTCTTTCTTCTAAACTTTCCTCTTCACCTACTCTTTCCTTTTCTGATATGAAACAATTAAACCAGAAGTGCCCAAATTATTAACATTTTCTACAAACACTTGCAGTTTTTTGCTGTATGTCCACTATCCTCACATTGACCACACCTTTGTTTGTCATAATCTTGTACTAAATAATTTTCTTACCCACAGAAATAACATGCTTTAGGTTGGCCCCAATACCACACAAATCTTCTCTTGCTATTCACATTTACTGTATTTGAAATGTGTTGAATTTTCCCATGCTTAGCATCCATTGTTACATACACTTCCTAATCCCTAGTCCATACATTTCTTTCATCACACATTTTTTTTATTTCATGTACTTTACTACATAGTGAAACAGTTGTGCCTCATACTCATTCACATCTGAAGTCCTGAAATAGAAATGTACTTTTGTTTAGTTGTAGTCCTAGGTTCTGAAATAAACAGTCTTTCCATTGTACCACTATATCTTTTTTTCAGTCTCAGTCATAATTTTATTCCAGCAAGTTAAAGCTTTCAAATATCACTTCACAAAAACTTTCAGCTCCTAAATGAATTAATGCTGTTATATCTTTAATGTTAAACCCTACTGTTAAATAATACTATCCATAATGTCATACCTGTTCACACTGCCATCATATTTTTTATTCTTACTGTCAGAAAAATATGTATTAACGTGTGTATGCTTAATGCTAATTAGAAACTAGAACAAGTTAACACTTTTTTCATTCTATTTTATATGCACTGTTTTATATATAGTTGAGTTTCATATGAGACTGAAAAGATGCTTTTTGAAACTGCAGTGTGCTTTCTGAAACTTGCAAGATGCCCTCTGACCTAGTAATTGCTAGCACAGCAATATTCATGTTTATGCCTTTTGGAAATGTACTTGAGAAGCATGTGGTTATCTGCTAGGTCAGGAGAGAATGAATGAACAATGCTATATCCTGTAAATGTAATGATTTTAAGCAAACAGCTCTGTTCGAAGTATGAGAACATGTGCAGCTGCAGAAGTTTAGAGATAGTATAGACAAAGGATTGTTAGAGAAATGAACTGCTTGCTTTGTGCTTGAATTAGCCATAGTACCTTGAATGGTAACATTGCATGTATCTAACCGGTGGTAGCCAAGGCCATGTTGTTTTCCTTACGAAGTTTCTCACAAAAATTGATAAATCAGCAGAATTTTATGAAAGCAATTATTAGTAAATGATGATGACAAAACTTGTGATTCACTACGTCAGCTTGGTAGGCAATGTCTTATTAGAAAGTCTATAAAAATGTAAGCATTTCCTGTTTCTAGTTAGACAAACTCTGTATTAGCACGTTTTTGTCTCCTTGCTGCAAGATTAAAGTGCCTTAACCTGAACCTACCTTGTTTTGATCATTTTTAAAGTATATTTTTCCTTTTACAGTTTGGTCCTTTGAGCTGGAAAGTACCTCTCACTCTAGGCCCAGGTCAGAATTGGGCCCGGTGGCACGTACCCGTACGAAGTGGCTACATCGGCCCTACTGTTTTGAAAGACCTCTGACTGAATTGTCGTTCGAAAGAGGCCAGCCACTGTTTCTGATCTGGGATTGGAGGACGAGTCAACGTTCCGGTGGATCAACTCACGGAGAGTCAGGTAAGGAGGAATTTACCTTTTTACTGTTTTAGATCAGGGACTTGTTACATTACTGTTTTGTCAAGGAGATTTGCATTTGCAGATCAGGGACAAAAAGATTGTTGTCTTGTCATAGATCAGGGAAACAGAATAGGTAGACAGTTATTCTAGATAAACTGTGAAAAGGTGTAAAATCGTGATACCATGTGATAAGAAGGGTTACGTAACAATTTTTAACTTAGCTAAGGCAACATGGGAAATCAGTGCACGAAAAGTTCCCGAGACCCACCCCTAACCGAGGACGCGAAATATATGCAATTACAGCGTGCCGATAATGTTAAGTATTATACAAAATGGATTGATAAGTACAAATCTGATGGTAATTTAGATAAATCTTCACTTATTAAACTTGTTAGACAACTTAAAACAGATGCAAAAGGTCAGCTAAAAAAGCAACGACAATTAGGAGTCCCTCAGGCACACAGGTGGCTTGAAGAAGCAAACCGTAGGGAACAAAAGATTAAAAATTCAAAAGCAATGTTCTTAGATAAAGAAGATGATAACTTGGTAATAGCAACAGCCCCTCCTCCGCCCCCTCCGCTTCCCTTACCAGAATATGAAGCGAGTGGACAAGCTGATCCACCTCCGCTATACCCAGCTGCTCCTGCAAAATCAAAACCATTTGTCAGGGATCCTATCGAGACCAGGTCTGGAGCACGTAACTTAAGAGGGGATATTGAACTGTGTGAAATAAATAGAAATTCATGAGCTATGAGTGAGGAAGAGATATGTCCACTCATAGAAGTACCAAATCCGCAGGCAGGACAGGCAGGACAGGATCCGACTCTTCTAGTATATAGACCGTGGACACCGGAAGACATCCGGAAAGCCACAGAGGGAATTCCCCATCCAAAAGTTAATTTTAGAAAATTCTTAGAAGACTTACAGGGCATGAGGTTAAGTTACCATTTGAATGGAGAAGAAGTAGAAAAAGTAGTTAGACAAATTGTAGGTCCAGATTGGCACATGATCAGTGGCAACTGGAATTCCCCGTGATGCAGAGCTTAGACCACTCCCACATAGTAACGCAGAACTGGACAACAGAGTGAAAGGTCTGACAGACCGAATCTCTGAGAAATGGAAGCCTAGGGCTGATTGGACTTGCATTAATCAATGCATACAACAAGAAGGTGAAACTGTTGATATATATTATGACAGATTATTAGAATGTTTAATAACCATTGTGGAATGCAGGTACCTGAAGATCAAACACATGATTCCCCATATGAGCAACAGCTAAAGAATGCATTTTTAAAAGGCAGTATTGCGCCCATTAGCAGCTTTATTACAAAGCACATGGTAGATCATCGTACAAGTAGATTACAGTCATTACTAGAATATGCGAGACATGCCAAAAGGCATTTTAATAGCAAAAAGAAAAAGAAAACTCAAGTATTTGCAGTAGAAGATGGGTCAGAAGTCTTTGTAGTACAAACTGCGAAGAAGGGTAAGAAAAATACCCAGGGAAATAAACAGTCTGATAAACGATCAGAAGACTTTGAAGAAAGAAAGAAAAGGGGTGAATGTTTCAAATGCGGGAAAAAGGGACATTTGGCAAGAGATTGTAGGCTGAATAAGAAGGCAACCGCGGAAGATAAGGAGGGTGAGGAATGACTATATGATAGCCAGGAATCACTGGATAGGAATGAACAGGAAAAGACAAATGCAAATGTGGTAGCAAGGATAGAGAATGTGGCAGAAGGGATAGAGGATGTACACGAATTCATAGATGATGAAGAAAATGAAATTTTGGACTTAGCATTATTGAGCTTACAGCTCTACTTAGCAGACACAAAACCGGAAGTTACACTTCTGGTAGAGGAGAGGGAAGTCAAATTTTTGTGTGACTCAGGGGCTTCACGGACCCTGATACATACTTCCAAACTACCAGAAAATTCAGAATCACTAGACTATATATTAGTGAAACCAGCTAATGGACAGCTGTATCGGGAGCCACTCTCCCACAACATAGCAATAACTGACCCTGTTTCAGGGATGACCCAAAAAAGCAAAATTGTTGTTTCTGCAAAATGCCCAGTGAATCTCTTGGGTAGAGATTTAATGCAGATATTCGGCATAGCCGTAGTTCCAACTATGCAGGGTATGGAAGCACAGCGGCAAATGGATACTTTTGTAGTGCGACCGGAGGGTGAAACATTTTATTGGTACAGCCTGGACTTAGTTATGACTAGTCCAGGGGCAGTAACCAAAGAACTGATGAACGTAGCCATCAGTAAATCCCCCTCCCTTGACACTGATAAACAGCATTTGTTACATTGCACTCTATATTACTGTAACAGACCAGGACCTGATAAAGAATATGAGCAAGAACTGTTTAGAAACCATGCTAATAGGCTAGTATTACAAAATTTGTACTGGGACACAGAAGAAAACAGTGTAGTAAGCTGTTCATTGCCCCAAGAATTCTTAGCACTTTACAAATCTAATCGATTACCACATGTAAGCTTAACTAAAGATAGAAATTTGAAGTGGGCAGACCTAGGAGAAAAAGTCACAAGGTGGGAAAAACAGACAGAGTTAGAACTCTCTGAACAAGGAGTAAAGAAGCAGAAATTGAACTGGATAACACAGACACACCCAGCTGTGCACTCGCAGGCAAGTGAGTATAGCTGAGTAGCACTCTTACTAGAGGAAGAGGAAAAAGCCTTGCGAGACATACCAGAGACTCTCTGGTCAACAGGGAAATCAGATGTAGGACTTATTCGTACAGCAGGACCAGTTACTATTACGCCAAAATCAGAATTTAGACCTCAAAAAAGACAGTATTCCTTGAGAAAGGATGCAGAAATAGGAATCAAACCTATAATAGCAGCCTTACTTAAGGAAGGAGTCTTAATAGAATCTCCTGACTCACCATGTAATACACCCTTATTTCCTGTTAGGAAAGCAAACGAGGAATGGCGTATGGTCCAAGATTTACAAGCTGTGAATGACGCAGTTATACCCAGGGCACCTACGGTGCCAGATCCACACACTTTATTGAACGATTTGAAACCTCAACAGAAGTATTTTTCTGTGGTAGACATTAGTAATGCATTTTTCTCAATACCGATACACCCAGACAGCCAATATTGGTTTGCATTTACATTTCAGGGGAAACGGTATACATATACGAGACTACCACAGGGATATTGTGAAAGTCCAACAATATTCACACAAGAAATGGCAAGTAACCTGGCGGGATTTATCCCACCGAAAGGTAGTCAGATTTTACTTTATGTAGACGACATTCTGCTGGCAGCCCCCACCCAGCAAGAATGCAGAGAGGATACCATAGCATTATTACAATTTTTAGCTACTCAAGGACACAAGGTAAATAAAAACAAACTGCGACTTTGGAAGAAACAGGTTAAATACCTAGGATATGTAATATCCAAAGAAGGCAGAATATTAGATGAAGACAGAAAAACAGAAATATTACAAGCACTTACACCAACTACCAAGAAGGAAATGATGTCCTTCCTGGGTACTACTAATTTTTGTCGGAGTTGGATACCAAACTAAGCATTGGAGTCTGCTCCGCTAACTAATTTAATATTCAAAAAGCCGATGGCAGCACAGGATTTATTACAGTGGACACCAGAAGCAGAATCAGCTTTTTGCAAACTGAAACAACTGATAGCTTCTTCCTTAGTTTTAGGATTACCAAACTATCATAAGCGATTTTTCCAAACTGTAGATTGTAAGCAAGGTTATATGACATCAGTGTTAACACAACAGCATGGGGACAAACAACGCCCCATAGCTTACTATTCATCACAGTTAGACCCAGTGGTGCAATCCTTGCCCCACTGTGTACAATCAGTAGTGGCAGCTGCAATGGCAGTGCAGGCTTCGGCCTCAGTAGTGTTATTCCACCCTCTCACATTGAGAGTGCCTCATGCAGTCGCAATTATTTTACTGCAAGAAAAAGTAGCATATCTTTCTCCTGCTAGACATCTTCCCTGTATGACTATACTGTTGAGCCAACCTCATATGACAATTGAACGATGTACAACTTTGAATCCGTCAACCTTGCTCCCAACCCCTGTAGATGGCAAATCACACTGCTGCCTGCAGGAGATTGAGCAAAAGACACTACCTAGAAAAGACCTTACAGATGTTCCCTTGGATGATGCCGAGGTGACATACTATGTGGACGGCTCGTGTAGGAGGGGTCCTACAGGACAGAATCTAGTGGGGTATGCAGTAGTTTCTGATACCGAGATTTTAGAAGCAAAGTCTTTACCACACAACCTATCTGCACAAGCAGCAGAATTTATTGCTTTGACGAGGGCATGTACCTTAGCAAAAGGTAAGAAAGTAAACATTTTTACTGACAGTCAGTATGCTTTTTTTACTGTACATGTTTTTGCGCAGCAGTGGAAAAATAGAGGAATGATAACATCTACTGGTAAACCAATTAACCATGCGCAATTTATTTTAGATTTGTTAGACTCTATTCAGTTACCTCAGAAAGTAGCTATTTGCAAATGCGTAGCTCATACCAAGCAACAGGATAGAATTTCAAAAGGTAATGCGAGGGCTGATACAGCTGCAAAACAAGCAGCTTCAGCTTCAGAAGTTTTTCTTTTGAGTGAGAAATTACAACCATCTGTGATTTTAGATTTAGAAATGTTAAAAACAATGCAGACACTTACTACAAATGTAGAAAAACAAAAATGGATAAAACGAGGAGCAAATCTTGAGAAGGGACTGTACATTTCCAAAGAAAAGAAACCAATCTTACCATCTAACTTGTTTCGATATGCAGCTTTGTTGCGCCATGGGCAGAGCCATGTCTCAACAGGGGGATGGTACAGTTAGTGAATTGAGTATTTACGACGTATGGATTTACTAATTACACAAAAACTTTTTGTGCAGCATGCCATGTTTTAGCAAGCATCATGCACAAGGGGCATTGAAACCTAAGCAAGGGAGTTTCCCTATACCACCATATCCGTTTCATACTATTTATATGGATTTCATAGAACTGAATAAATGCAAAAATAAGAAGTACTGCCTTGTCATTATGGATATGATTTCCAAGTGGGTGGAAGCTTTTCCAACTAAAAATCCAGATGCAGCCACTGTTGCAAAAGTTCTTGTTAAAGAAATTATTCCTAGATTTGGCATACTAGAAAAGATTTATAGTGACAATGGCACACACTTTGTAAATCAAACTATACAACAACTTAGTCGCTATTTTGGGATATCGTTGAAAAACCATTGTGCATACCACCCCCAATCTGCAGTATTAGTAGAGAGGCATAATGGGGTGTTGAAGAATAAACTTAGAAAATTGATTCGTGAGACAGAAAAGAACTAGGTGCACTGTTTGCTTCTGGCACTGTTGAGCATGAGAACTGTTCCAAATGCAAAAGGATTAACTCCTTTTGAAGTTCTGTTTGGGAGGGCATATTATACACCTCAATGGAAACCTCTCATGCCTGCAGAGCAGGAGGCTGACAGTTCACTTGCAGGGTATATGAGGCGATTTTTGAATAACAAACTTTTGCAGTTAAACTCTGTTTCAGATAAAGAACAAATGAAACCATCGGAAGCAGCAGTAGCCCCAGGCACCTGGGTCTGGGTGAAGATAGTGAAGAGAAAAAATTGGAGTTCTCCGAAGTGGGAAGGGCCGTACCAGGTACTACTGCCGACACCCACTGCAGTCAAGATCGCAGAGTGAGCGTCCTGGATTCATTTGACACACTGTAAACTGGTTAAGAACTTTGAACTGGACAAAAACCTTGTTACTGTTGTACAACAAGAACAAAATGGCCAGGTATAGAGCAAATAGAGACACTGAACAACCTCAGAAAACTTCCATGATTATTCTGGTAGCCATACTGATAACATTGTTCTTTTTGTTGAGGCCTTTCCTTTTTCCTGCCACAAAAGTTGAACTGATTAAACGTGATGAGCCGAACATAGACTGGCACCCAAACTTTAACACTTATCAGGCAATTACACGTGTGTATGCTGAGACTTTTAATGTTTCAAACTGCTGGATCTGCACAGCCATACCAACAACATACGGGGGGTTATTGATGACTGCAATTCCCCTTGGGGTCAATGAGACCTGGGAAAATTTGGTTCATGACACAGTAGCTATTAAAGCATATGATAAGGTAGCACTGTATTTGCCTGTGACACAAAAAGGAATTGTATGTTTTTATAAGAATGACACAATCCAAGTGGGTTGGAGCAAGTGTAATGTGACTGTAAATTATAAATGTTATACCAAACCAAACAAAATGGGTGGATCTTGTAGTTCAAATTATGACTCATTTCTTGAGTCCATGCATAAGACTATTGACCAAGTGCAACGTAATCCTGTACTTCTTAAACAACTATCTGTAATAGATAGGAAAATGTTTCATGCAGGGCAGCCATTTCATAACAAAGTAACTACTAAGGTAGAGGATTGTTATTTTGTGTGTGGTAAAAAGGCATATAAATGGTTACCTGAGAATTGGTCCGGCAGTTGTTTTTTGGGGTACCTGGTCCCGGCCATATGACACACTGCAGTTTTACCTCAGGGAAATATTCCAAATACCCGAGATGTGGCCAAGAAAGCTGTTAAAAAGCCTGAAAATCCAGTGGGACAGATTGAGGCGGGCTGGAAAGACCATCATACTGTGGGTACCAAACTGACGCACATGGACTTGAGTGATGCTGTCATATCGTGGGCATGCATATTACCTGCATATGGCGCAGTTAAATCGATTTGGGAGCTGCAAAAACTGTCCAAACTTCTCAAAGTAATGAGTAATGCAACTTTTTCTGCTCTTGAACTGATAACTGATGAACTAAATGCTATGAGAACTGTAGTGCTCCAGAACCGAATGGCTCTTGACGTCACCCTAGCGGCGAGAGGTGGTACGTGCGCTTTGATCAAAGAAGAGTGCTGTGAGTATATACCAGATCATCAGCACGAAATAAATGACCACCTTGAGGTAATACAGCAAGTGTCGGCCATGACCAAGCCAGGCCCAAACCCTCTGATGGACTTTTTCCAGAATTTGTTTGGGTGGTGGGGTTCCATCCTAATGAACATCCTGATTGCCATTTGTGTAGGATTGCTCCTGATAGGAGCTTGTATTTGTTGTGGTATCCCCTGCATGAAAAAACTAATCAAAGAATTTATAGATATATCAGTTTCTGAGACTATGTATCAAAGTACTGAATTTGAAGAATTGTTAGAATGTGAAACACTTTCATAAAGTTTTAAACTGAATGACTTTCTTAACTGCAAATCCTGAATGGAAGAGGTTAGGAAAAGAAGCAAACTGCTTATTCTTTTTGAAAATAGAATTAAAAAGTATTAACAGGGGGGAAATGTCAAAAAAATATGTATTAATGTGTGTATGCTTAATGCTAATTAGAAACTAGAACAAGTTAACACGTTTTTCATTCTCTTTTATATGCACTGTTTTATATATAATTGAGTTTCATATGAGACTGAAAAGATGCTTTTTGAAACTGCAGTGTGCTTTCTGAAACTTGCAAGATACCCACTGACCTAGTAATTGCTAGCACAGCAATATTCATGTTTATGCCTTTTGGAAATGTACTTGAGAAGCATGTGGTTATCTGCTATGTCAGGAGTGAATGAATGAACAATGCTATATCCTGTAAATGTAATGATTTTAAACAATCAGCTCTGTTCAAAGTATGAAAACATGTGCAGCTGCAGAAGTTTAGAGATAGTATAGACAAAGGATTGTTAGAGAAATTAACTGCTTGCTTTGTGCTTGAATTAGCCATAGTACCTTGAATGGTAACATTGCATGTATCTAACCGGTGGTAGCCAAGGCCACATTGTTTTCCTTAGGAAGTTTCTCACAAAAATTGATAAATCAGTAGAATTTTATGAAAGCAATTATTAGTAAATGATGATGACAAAACTTGTGATTCACTACGTCAGCTTGGTAGGCAATGTCTTATTAGAAAGTGTATAAAAATGTAAGCATTTCCTGTTTCTAGTTAGACAAACTCTGTATTAGCATGTTTTTGTCTCCTTGCTGCAAGATTAAAGTGCCTTAACCTGAACCTACAGTGTTTTGATCATTTTTAAAGTATATTTTTCCTTTTACACTTACCATGGTCATCTTCTCTGTGGCTATTGAAAAATTGCAAATCTTTGTTTCCTCTCAGTTCCTTCTTCCATTCTTCCTTTGTTCATTGCCTTGCAGTATCTGTATAACTTCTTTTCTTGTAACAAAAAAACATGTTGCAGAGGTAAACCCTTAAAACTGGCTACCCAACCAACATATATTATTTTGTCTCATATTTATGCCCTGCTCTGTTAACTTTTTTTCTTCTGATAAATCACTGAGAATTATTGACTTGACAGTCAGTAATGGCAGTCATTAGAGATTCATAGCTCTTATTGTTCAGAACATGCATGTCCAAGCAACATCTGCTCTGTTAATTTTTAAGTGAATTAGAGCTGCCTGGTACTTAAAGCTCTTAGCTTTTAATGAACTGTGTCTTGTAATCAAAAATACAGGGTTTGAATCCTTCTACCTTCATTTCTCTACTTTGTGACTTTGAGCAAAGTCATTTAACCATATATTTCTCCTGGGTCAACCAGAAAAGGGGGCACTTTGCCCAGTGGGTTTGCCTAGTTAACAAATAGGTAGAATAAAATAACATTCAAATCTTATATTTTTATGCACCCTTTACCTTCCATTGTTTTTGTCTTTGAAGAAAATCTTGAATAAAGAAGTTGAGAGACATTTTGGTCTTTCCCTTGTAAAAGATATGGCTTTCAAGCAAATTGCTGTAGATGGGTTCCTATTGGAACATCGAATATTCAATCATTTGAATCACTAAAGGTCAACCTTTAGTAATCGAACGATTAAATATTCAAATGTTCATAAAAAATTATTAAAAAAAAAAAAGAAAAAGTAAAGGGTGTAGGCAGGGTGCAAGCCCCCCTGCACCCCCCACACCCCCCACTACTTAAATATACCAACTCCGAGATTGCGCTACCGTGTAGGATAGGTAAACCTACCCTTTCCTGCACTTAACTCCGTTAAAGTGCGATCTCAGGGTTGGTATATTTAAGTAGGGGAGTGGGGGTGCAGGGGGGCTTGTCCCCCTGCTCACAGCAGTTACTTTTGTTTGTTTTGTTGTTTTTTTTATTACATTTTCGAAGTTTTAGTACTTTGATCATATGGTGTCGACCATATAGTATTCGAAGTACTGAAACTTCGATAATGTAATATGTAACCACTGTAGATTGCATTCACTGAATAATGACAGGCATGTGAGGCTCAGACTTTGTAGCCTTCAGAAAATGCTTGCTAATACAAATCTTATTCTAACAGCTTTCTAAATATATAATAGAAATATTTAAAATCTTTTCCTGATTTTGGATTTTCATTTCACATTCTTGAATTAAGAAGTTGAGGAGGAGAAGGGTATTACAGTGGGTTGTACTGAATATTTCTAACAGCAGCAAGCTGAGATACATTCTGGACTGTTATTCATGAATGCATTCATTCACTTGATCTCAAGCAGATATCTGAGGTGTGCTGTCATACAAGTGGTTATAACTGATGCGTGTGTGTGTGTGTGTGTGTGTGTGTGTGTGTGTGTGTGTGTGTGTGTGTGTGTGTGTGTGTGTGTGTGTGTGTGTGTGTGTGTGTGTGTGTGTGTGTGCGTGTGTGCGTGTGTGTGTGTGTGTGTGTGTGTGTGTGTGTGTGTGTGTGTGTGTGTGTGTGTGTGTGTGTGTGTGTGCGTGTGTGTGTGTGTGCGTGTGTGTGTGTGTGTGTGTGCGTGTGTGCGTGTGTGTGTGTGTGTGTGTGTGTGTGTGTGTGTGCGTGTGTGCGTGCGTGTGTGCGTGTGTGTGCGTGTGTGTGTGTGTTAGTGTGTGTGTGTGTGTGTGTGTGTGTTTGTGTGTGCGTGTGTGTGCGTGTGTGTGCGTGTGTGTGTGTGTGCATGTGTATAAATACTTGGTTCCTGTATCCAAGAGTAGTTATGGTGTAAAGGAAAGCATCAATTGTAATAAACAGGAGTGTTAACGTATGAGACATGTTCTTTGGGTATGGTCCTTGGTTTCCTTTTATTGACTGTTGATAGTGCGTTTGTTATTTGGCAATGATTAAACTGATCAGCAAAGCTATGAACATATTCTTAATATTGTAAGCATGAATTTGTTTTCAATTTAGCTTGCTTTATGTAGGTACATGTTGTGAAATGCACTTTTTGGTCTACAGCAGTTAGCCTGGCATTTCAAATGAGGAAGTCTATGAGATATTAATGTGTTGCTTCCTGTAGTGCAGGTTTTGATTCCACCAGCCTTTGTCCACTGTATGACCCTGAGCAACTCATTTCACCAGATGGTCTTCATGACTACCCCTGAAAATGAACACTTGAGTTCATTGGGCTGCCCCAGGCTGTTAGCAAATTCATTACAAGGTTGTCATTTGAATTCCTGCACTCTTCACATTGCAACTAATTAGTGCTGTACTGTATGCTATTTTACTATGAATCCCAGCACATCTTTTGCAGTTTAATGGGTTGACACATGCATTTCAGTAAATGTGAGTTTCAAGGGAAGAAAAGTGTAGTGTTTCATATACTAAGCCTCTATTTAATGTGCTAGTGTTTTGTTTTTAGAAAATATCTGCCAGTGTTATTGCTGTAAAATTTGAAATAAAAGTTTTGAATTAAATATAGATCTCTGTCATAACTATAAAGAAAACAGTATTCACATTGATAGTTTTGAGCAGTGTTTTAGGGCAATTGGGGAGGGGTAGCCAAGTAATGGGATGTCTGGCATGGGCCTGTTTTATTACCCTGCATAAGGCCCTATTTAACCACAATCTGGCTGTGTTGACTCTGGAGCATATACTGCAGTAGTATGATATCATCAGTCATTCAGGTAGGTCAGACTTGTACTCAGTGATGTCAGAGTGGATATGACTCTGGAGGCATATACTGCAGTAGTATGATATCAGTCATTCAGGTAGGTCAGACTTGTATCAGTAAAAACACTTGTGAAACAGCGGCCAATCCCAACTTTATTTCAAAATAAAAATAAATGTTCAGGCACAAATGGTTTACCTAGGTTTCGTCCCAACTCAAGAGACTTCATCAGAACAATGAACTCTACTAGAACATACATATTTATGTACACCCACCCAATTAACAATCAACCAATAAAATCAAACATATTCTACTTAAAATTGGAACCATCTCTAAAAGACATGAACCAATAAACTTACATAACATACAAAAACACATACCAAAAGCAACAACATGTTAAAATTTTAAATATCAGTCAAAATATATATATATTAGTTTTTGAGACATTTCTTAAAAATGACACTCTAAAATGTCAAGTGTTAAACTAAACTAACTATTAAACTATAAAAACTATTAGTTTAAGTTTTTTTTATTTCCTACCTAAAATGTTTTTCAATTTAAGAATAGGGGCAATACTCAAACCATCGTTAATGCCAGGATGATTAAGAGCATCTAACCTTAACTGCCATTTCAACTCACTGATGTCCAAATGTACATCCAAGGTCTTCCCCTGAGTGTCAAATCTAATCTGCTGAAGGACACTAAACTTGAAATGGTGACCTGGATACTCACAAAGGTGCCTAGCCAGAGCATTTGTCGGTCTGAGATGTTTAATATCCAACAAATGTTCATTCACCCATTCCCTAAAATGCCTAACAGTTTTCTCTACATAAAATGCAGGGCATAATTCACATTTGGCCTGGTAAACCACATTCTTGGTCTGACAGTTATAATGACCTTCAGTAAAAATGTGATGTTGATTCACTTTTATGCGTTTGCCTGTCTCCAGTATATACTTGCAAGTATTACATCTCCCACACTTGTAGTTACCTAGTGCTCTACTAGTAAGTGGCGGCTGACAACTTAATCCATTCTCCAAAAGCTCCTTAAAGGATCTATCTTTAGAAAAAACAATAACTGGGGCTCCCCACATTTTAGCTTCCACATTTCTATCCAACTTTAAAACACCCCAATTTTTCCTAACCATTTTGGTGAGCCATTCGGCTTCCAAGTTAAAGGTGGTTACAAAAATATCCCATCATTCCTCATTCTGTAACTGTTGGGGCCACTGTAATTGTCCAACCCTTCTCTAAATTCTCCTGTCATTCCCGCAACAAGTATGGCCTTATACATACCTCTTTCCCTTTTACCAACAATTTCATCCCTAAGCTCCATACACAAACTCCCGGGGTACCCCCATCTAATAAACATCTTCATCATAAACTCTAACTCAGTCTTAAAGTCTTGGTCTTCACTAACCATCCTGGCCACCCTCACTATTGGCCCTTTCACAATAGATCTTTTTTGGTGGTGAGGGTGCCAACTGGTATAATCTATTGTCCCTTGTCATCTCTTCTCTAACTGTAATAGGAGTTGGAAAAGGTAGCCTTTCTATGAATGATAGACTTCAAACACATCAGATTCCTATCCACCACTAAACTTACATCCAGGTTATTTTATCAACACTGTATTCATAGGTAAATTAAAAAAAATCAACAGTGTTGTTGATGTGCTTCAAAAATACTTTAAGTTGTTCAACCGTCCCTTCCCACACAATGAAAATGTCATCCAAAAAATTGCGTAAACTGCTTGATATGCCTTTTGTTTACACTGGTAAAAACAAACTCCTGCTCCCAAAATGACATAATATAGTTGGTGTAAATGGGGGCACAGGCTGCCCCCATTGCCACGCCTGTCACCTGCTTGTAAAAAAGTCCCTCAAAATACAAAAAAATTGTTAGTCAATACTGCCTCCATAAGAGTAACAAACACATTAATCTGGTCCTAATCATACAATCCAGTTGTGTTCAATTGACAGTATAACCATGTTAAACCTTCTACATGTGGAATGACAGAAAATAAATTGATTACATCAATAGTAAGTAATAAAATGTTGTCCCCAATGGATACTCTATTTAACTTCTCCAAAAAGTTCCATGAGTCCTTAGTAATGTATTCAAACTTAGTCAACCCTCTTTGCAAATAATCTAAATATTGACTAATAAAGCAGGTTTTACTCCGCTTCCCATCTACAATAGCCCTGAATTTCAAATCATCCAGGCCTTTATGTAGTTTAGGAATTCCAAAAATACTACTAACAACTGGATTAGGATTAATCAAAAAATCATGCTCAATTTCAGTAATCTGACCTTGGTATAACAAATCGTCAATTAAAAGATCCAATTTCATGTTAGCAATGTTGATCACAGCACCATTACTCTTGTCCGGTTTCATGATCCATATCTCCTTGTTGTTAGCTAATCCACTTAGTAGACTTCTTTCATTATTGGACAGGTTTACAAAATCGCTTCTCTTTTGGTGGGTATTTCTAAAATGCTCCCTTATGTCCAACTCACAAGCCCTCTCAAAAAAGGAAACCATGTGATTAGCTGGGGGATTAAATTTGCTAGGTTTAGTTAACCCACCTTTGTCATAGTTAGTGGTTGTGTCTACAAACCATAGTTTGATGTTCATCTTACGAGTGAGCATTTTTAAATCTATCAGCATGTCAGTTAAGGCCCCTTCCTTCCTTGCACAAACGTAAAACCTTTTAATAATAAATTGGCATGTTCAATTGTACAGTTGATACCAGAATAATTGTATACTTTGTAGTCCCCATATGTGTTGACAATAACTTCAGGATTACTTAGTGGTTTAACATCAACAATTTCATGTATACCACCACTAGTTTCAAAAATACCATTTCCACCTCTAGAGCTAAGTAAACAGCCCAACCCTTGCCCATTAACTACCTCATTGGACCATAAAATAGTTGCAACATCTAAACCCAGTACCTCCTGGGGATGTCCTATACCCATACACATTTCTTCATCTCTATTGACATTAACACCAATGTCCTCGCTAAGTGTACCTAACTGATTAGAGTAACTGTAAACATCATCATCCATACTGTTGACGAAATGTGTACTCAAGTCCAATAATTCATTGTCAGAAACCAAGACATTCACTTGTTCACACCCCATTGTGTTAACAACCTCTTTGCCCACATCCAAACCCAATGAACATTCAATGTCAGCATTTTGTATTAGTCCTGTGGATTCAGACACTATTGCTTTGTTTGAAACACTAGCATCACAACCTTGGTCAAAACAAGCTAAACTAGTTAGTGCACTCACATCTGTATTCAATTCAAAATTGGCATCTCTGTAACCATTTGTATCCAAAACGTTAATGTCGTTAGTGCCATCAGCATTAGTACCATTGACGACACTAATGCTGAAGTTACAAAAATCAGCCTCATTCGCCCCAAAACTAAGCGAGGCGTAAGAAGATTTACGTACCGCCCTTAACCAATGGTTGTGGGACTCACTTGGATGGTGCTAGCGTAGGAAGGATTGGTGTCTAAACATGTTAGTATCAGTTGACCCCCTTCCGCGGACAATTCCAGTTTTTTGGTCAGGATCCCTGCTGAAAATATTGTCCCTTGTCATCTCTTCTCTAACTGTAATTGTCCTGTTTTTTTTAATTTATTTATTGTTTTTTTTTTTCCGCAACCTGTCTGAATGCCTGGGCCCTTCATCTAGGGTTGGTCCCGCCTGTCCAGTGGAATGGGCAGCTCCCTGCTGCACCATCATTGAGTCATCTCATTCTTCACCACCATTGGGTCCTTTTTCTTGATTCCCACGATTACCTCTGTTGCCTGCGGAAAATAGATACACCCTATCTTTTAAGTATTCATCAGAGTCCATTTTGAGCTTGGTCAGTTTCCTGTTAAAAATATTACAACAGCTGTTGTCTACACCAACCAAAACATTGTTATAGTTGGTGTAATACTGGTCGAACAACATGTTTTTCATGATAACTTCATCTTCATGCTCCAAATCTTTCATATACGTCTCAATTTTCTGAGCATTATATTTAACCATGATATTCATTAATGCAACACCTGTTTCATCAAATAACTTGTGCACCTCATGAATCATGTCACTGTTCTGTTCAACCCCGTTGGGGTACCTCCAAAAACGCAACCCCGTGGAACCAAACCTAGTTCAATGTTTTTAAGGAGGTATCCATTTTCCAACTGGATTCTTTTCATATTAAACAACTTGGTCTCAAAGGATTTCAGATGTTCAGAAAAGGACATAACCACTGGTTTTGTTCCCTTACTATGAGAGTTAATGTCAACATTGAAATTAAACTGGTTACTTTTCCATTGCTCCGTTTTGTTGCAAACAATTAAATTGAAAAATATTTTAGGTAGGAAATAAAACAAACTTAAACTAATAGTTTTTACAGTTCAACAGTTAGTTTAGTTTGTTTAACACTTGACAATTTAGAGTGTCATTTTTAAGAAATGTCTCAAAAACTAATATATATATATATATATATATATATATATATATATATATATTGACTGTTATTTAAAATTTTAACATGTTGTTGCTTTTGGTATATGTTTTTGTATGTTATGTAAGTTTATTGGTTCATGTCTTTTAGAGATGGTTCCAATTTTAAGTGGAATACATTTGATTTTATTGGTTGATTGTTAATTGGGTGAGTGTACATAAATATGTATGTTCTAGTAGAGTTCATTGTTCTGAAGAAGTCTCTTGAGTTGGGACGAAACCTAGGTAAAACATTCGTGCCTGAACATTTATTTTTATTTTTATTTTGAAATAAAGTTGGGATTGGTCGCTGTTTCACAAGTGTTTTTACTGATATGGTTGTGGTCGGTTACGACTTTGTTTTGGTGTTTCTTTCACGCTTGTGAATATGGAGTCCAGTGCTGACATTTTGGAATTACTGCAGCAAATTAACCAACACTTACTTGAGCATACAGCTCAGATTAAATCTCTAGCAGACAAGCAGCAGCAGGGGGGAATCATCCAACTGCTTGTTTGGAAGTTTGGGAGTTCCCCTCACTCAGCCCACCTAGTCTAGCGGAACACCTACATCTAATGAGGAGAATGTCATGCATAACATGGCTGGTTCTAATGCTAATGGTCTTGGATTGTCAGGTTGTAAGACTGTGATATATTGTGATATATAGTAATATATTTTTGCAATACCTTTTTTACAGCCTTGTCAGGCAAGTAGACTCTACATTATTTGGAGTGATGATCTGAGCCATCTGATATTCAGTATCCGTTATGTAGTCATTACTGGTACAGTTTCTCTATAAGATCAAACAGTAAAGGACTGCTGCATTTAGTTAAAAATTGTTTCTCTTTCTGGGTGTTAATGCAGAGGACTAAAGTTCTGATTTGTTAATTAGATGCTTCCTGTGCCAAGGGTGCAGGTTATGAATCATTCTACTTTCAGTAACCTACTGTATGACCTTGAGCAAATCACATAACCAGACAATACTTCATGGCAATTGGGAATTTGGGCTAGACTCTTTAACAGTATCCTAAACTGCATATATTTTAACTTCCTATGAATCTGTGACTGGATTTTAGTTGTCATTCCGTGTTGTATAGCTGATCTATTTCAGGAATTGTTATGACAATATCATCAGCAAAACATTTTTAAAGCAACATAGGCAGTTTATTCTTCAATGGCAGTAGGCACTGCATTTGTAGATGAAGCAATAAAATATTAATTTGATTATCATTAGCAATATCTGCATTAGTAATAGTTCCCTTTAATGTGGAATTATTCTACTTCTACAGAGATTGTGCAGATTGACTTAGCATATATCAATAGATTTGTAATATTTTTATGCTCTCATCATAAAATACTCTTCTCTTCAAATTATGCAACATACATCTGGGTCTTATGGTGTAATGCTAGTGATCTATATAACATTTTATGTGGTATGTCCAAAGCTACCAATAAAGTACATGTAATTTATTTCTTCTTAATAATAACAGGTGTTACAGTCAGCAAAGTGAATAGTACTGCTGGTGGGATGGGGGCTATCTGTGGATGTAAGTGCCTGGTGGTCTTTTTGTCTGTTTATTTCAAACAGTCTTTTATTTGGCTTTGCAGGAGTGGTGTACATGTGTGTGTGAATTAAGTTTGAATACTTTACTATGGCTAATGTTTGTGTGAAACAAACTTGAAATATGTTACTTTGGTCTTTAAGCAATAACCCATGGGTGGGTGTGGGTAATGCTGGATGTACCCACAGTTGGTGTGGTTTAGTCACAAGGTTGAAACCCTATGACCAAACAAAGGTAACCATGGGTAAATCCAGCATTTCCCACACCCAGCCATGGGTTATTGCTATTATACAATGACATTATTTAAGAAAAAAATTACTTTTCTTAAATAATGTCATTGTATAATGACTCCATGCTACCCTTCCACAGGTATCCTGGGGCATTTCTGATGTACAGCACATGTGTAAGGGTCGTGTTCCCATGCTTACACAGTACATCAGTGCTGTGCAGAGGTAGCAGTGAAGAAAGGAAGATCTCCGTTGCTTTTTAAGTATCTCGCTATGTTAAATGAGTCTAACCTAGCAAGATATCTTTAAAAAAAGCAACCAAGAAAGGAAGATCTCCGTTTCTTTTTTTTAATCTGTCTCTCTGTGTTAAATGAGTTTAATATAGCGAGATATCTTTATAAAAAGCAACAGAGAAAGGAAGATCTCTGTTGCTTTTTTTAAGCTATCTCACTATGTTAAACTCATTTAACATAGTGAGATTAAAGCAAAGGAGATGTTCCTTTCTCCGTTGCTACCTCTGGACAAGAAAAAAAAAATCAGAGGCTATACTAACGGAAAAAGTCCAGGCGACCATACCTTTTTTCATCAATATATTCTCAGATTTACAACAGGCACACTGGTTGGGCTGGCCAATCAGCGTGCTCATTTTTGAATGTTTAGGGACAGTCATTGTATAATATTCAATTTTTGACACAGACGTCTGAGATGGATGCAGTCAACAATGTAGCTACAATTAAATAAATCACATAAAGGCTCAAATTAGATATATTATAACATAACTATACACTTTAGTCCCTAAGCTAATGCCTTCATTGGAGAATCTCTATTGAAGGCATTAGTTGAGGGGCTAGAGAGTATGCTTATGTTTTAATAAATATAAATATAATTTGAGTCTTTATGCCATTTATATAATATCAGCTCTGATGTTTTCCTTTTCATTCTTCCTCAATGAATGGGTAACAGATCTGATTCTCGGATCTGACTTGGCCACATACTTCAGAATTTGGATCCAACTCTCAAGCTCCTCTCTCACTCCATAATGCCTTAGTCCATTCCCAATACCTGAGATCTCATTTGCCGCCATCACTCTCAGAAGTAGGGTCCTTCTTTTTCAGAGTTATTTACTGTTCTTCAGGTTTTTTGTAAGCTTAAAGTGTAACTCTTTTATCTAAATTTATTCCCTCGTCTCTTTTCTATAATCCTTTCTATTAGTCTTAACTGTTTCTGCATCAGGAGTTTCTTTACTATTTTCATAGCAATTTCTTAAATTTACCATTGTTGGTAATTTGTCTTTCTCTACTTTTTCTGTCTCTCCTACCATTTTTAACAGGATAAAACTTAGTTACCATTGTTGGTAATTCTTCTACATATATAAAATCTTGTTTTTAGATTTCCCTTTTCATATTTCTGCTTTTTCCCTTGTACTGTTGTGGCCAACAAGCCAACAGGTTTTAAAAAATGCACTTCTTGTGGACACAAAACCCCTAACTTGGACACCAAGAACAGTGTATATTGTTTAAGAACAGCTCATTTAAACACAAACTGCTCAATATGTACAGCTTTCCATCTGAGAGCCTTAGCAGACAGATGCAGTAAACATATTCTTAAAGGTTTACTTTCTCCATTATCTACATCTTCTTCAGGGGCTCAAACCACCAACAAGACCACTAAAGCTCCTTCAGAGTATAGGTAGTTGTCACCACTAAAGTCTCCCAGGACTTCTTCAGAACAGCCTCTACTAAAGTTTCAAAACTGTTGGATCCAACTTCTTCAGACCCAAAATTGTGCACTCCAGATCTTAAACCTTTGGATCCTAAACCACCGGATCCAGTTGTCATATCAGCAAGTAATACAAATCAGCTTACATATCCCAAGCCCTTAGATCTGAAGCCTAATGCTTCATACACTCCTAGAGCTCATTCTCCCAAGTTTCTTTTTGATCCAATCTCCCTTAGGCTCCATTCCCTTTTCATGCAAACTTTCTAAAAAGCAGTCTAGACCCCAGTCAACCACATCATCCATCAGGTCCTCCAGAAGTCTTTCCAAAGCAGATGTGGATAGGATGATGTGAAAGTTCATCAGAGCTAAGATCAGATGGGGGTTATCTCAGCTCCATCCCCTACTGGATCAGTGAATCTTCCTGTCACTACTCACACAGTTTTATCTCCTTCTCCAATCCATTCATCAGTTTCAGAGCCTCAGGATCTGACAGCTACAAGAGTTCCAGAGTCAGATCTGAAGAGAATTACTTTCTCAAATCCAACACCATCCCTGACCAGTTCTTCTCCTATGCCTTCAGATCAGAATGGGCCCTGGAGATGAATTATTGGATCTTTCGGGCCAGGATCTCCTCCAATCTTGTCAGATATATCCATGTCCCTTGGATCCTTGGCACTGGACAGCTTGTGTCTGGTTCCCTCCTCCAGGCATGGATCCAGTTGAAGTAGTGACCTACCCGTACTAGCACACTCAGCTCCAGTGCAGGCAGCCATGGCTTCCATGGGTCCATCTGCCTTCTAGTTTGTGGAAAGGGCTTTGTTCTCATTCTACAGATCTGGTCTCTCTGCTTTCAGATCCTCCCCTTATTCCCTCCTTAGTTCCAAGCTGTGAGTCCATCAGATCTATTCCACAGGGACAGCCAGTTCCATCTTGCTTCCAGTCATTTCTCATGAAGGAACTCTCTCTCTCTTCTGACATCTCCCTCAAATATCCCCCAAGGAGGTTCATCAGAAGAGAACATGCAAGAGGAGGCATATAGATTCCTGTTGATATCTCTCATTGAAGATACTGATTTCAAGGAAGGTGAAGGGTCACCCATATCACCAACTGATGACATCTCCTTTGGAGACATGTTTGAGATACTTAGGCAAAAAGGTGATTTGTTTTCTGATAATCCTTCTCCAGAGGAATCAGTATTTCTGGAGACTTTTGGTTCTGGGCCATCTACATCTTGGGTGACCCCCCCGGTGGATGAGCTTATTGATCTAGTCTCTCATCAGACATGGAAGGAGCTGGATTCCACTGAGCCCATACCATGTCACCCTAAGAAGTTCCAAGCCCTCCCAAAAGATAAACCCCACTGGAGCAAAGAAGTACCCATAGATGCATTGGTGGTGGTGGCAGCTACTAAAAAAGTGCAAGCAGAACAGAGCTCTTCTGTGCTCCCACCAAACAGAGAGTCTTGGGCACTGGACAGATTCAGGAAGACATCTTTTACCTCAGTGACCTTTGCTCTGAGGACCCTTAACTATCTGGCACAGTTTATAAGGCTACAGAAAGATTTGACCAAAGAACTGTCAGATTTTTAACTGAGTCCATGTCTGCAGAAGATTTAAAAAGATCATCTTCTTAGTTGGCCTCTCTTTTGCCAATTTCCAGCACATCCATGAGGTTAATCTCTCATGCAGCTGAAGGCACCTCATGGGTGGCCGCTTCAGGCATTGTAGTAAAGAGGCATGCCTGGATGTGGTTATGTGACTTTATGGAGGCTTTCAGGGCATCTTTCATCAATGCTCCCTTTGATGGAATATCTTTGTTTAGTCCACCTGTGAAAGAAACACTTACCCACAGTGAACAAGAAGGAAAGACCCTTTCTGCTATAGGACTCAAGTTTTCTTCCCTTCAATGAACTCTCTGTAGAATTCAGAGAGGTGGTACAAAAATGTGGTTCCAGAAATCTCAGGAACTTTTCCAGGATTCGCATGAAGACAGCTTCTTCAGAGGCAGAGGAGACAGTTCTAAAGGTAGACACCACCCTTGAGGCAGAGGAAGTTAGCAAAATCAGGGTTTCTGTGATTCCTTCCTGTGTAGACCTTTTCAGTGCTCCTTAAATGCTGCCCAACTGCCCACCTCTGGAGGCAGTCAAGGGATGCTTGTCCTTGCACCCAGATTCATGGGCTAGTATAACAAAATACACACAAATTGCCTCTTTGCCTACTCACCGCATAGACACACTCAGATCTCAGATTCATCAGATTCTATCCCATCCATCTCCTCCAGCCAGACTAATTCTCCAAGATTTAGGGTCTATTGCAGCAGCATTAGTTCTACTCCCCTTAGCATGTTACTTTGTGTGTGTGTGTGTGTGTGTGTGTGTGTGTGTGTGTGTGTGTGTGTGTGTGTGTGTGTGTGTGTGTGTGTGTGTGTGTGCGTGTGTGTGTGTGTGTGTGTCCTTCAGTGGACTCTAGGTGTTCAATGGTCTATTCTTCAACAACTCCTGTCTTTTCTGGTCAAGCTTACACCAATATGCAAACATCATATTCACTGGTGGATCCAGTCAGATGATTTTTCCACCCCTGATGGCCACAGTGACTACAGACTCCTCCCAACTGGGATGGGAGAGAGGCATTACTTGGGACAATGGCCCAAGGCACTTGGTCCCCAGAAGATTAATACACATATCAACATTCTGGAGATGAGAGCAGTCCTTTTAGCTCTGCAGGCATTTCACGATATTCTTCCTCTAGGGACCATTGTGATTCAGACTGACAACATGTTTGTAGTCTGTTACATCAACAAACAAGGGAAAACATGGTCTTACCCTCTCTGTCTGGTGGCTATAAGAGTGTGGCAATGGACAATCTCCACCAACCACTTTGTAGTTGCAATACACCTTCTGGGGAAATCCATCATACTAGCAAACTCAACAGGTCTATTCTGATGCCTCAGAAGTGGTCTCTCAAACAGTCAGTGCTGTGCCTCTTTGCTTCTCCCCACAGCAACAAGTGCAGCAGGCATTTTGCCCTGATCCTCCCTCAGGGGGAGTCACCAAAAGATGCTCTAGTCCACTTTAGGCCATCTAGTCTCCTTTACATTTATCCCCCACTTCCTTTGATCCTCAATTTTCTACAGAAGGCAACTCCGTTGAAGAGCTCGGCCATCCTCATTGCTCCATTCTGACCTCACCAGGTGTGATTCCCTACTCATCTTTGTTATTCTCCCTGGATACTGGACTCAACTCCAGATCTTTTCTCACACTCCTCAGGGATAAGTCATCCCAATATCTCAGCCCTCAAACTAACCACATGGTTTCTCCAGTTCCAATAACAGCCAGACAGCCCAGGCTTTCTTCTTCGGTATGTACCATTTTATTATCCTCACAAAAAGACTCCACAAGAGCAAATGAAAAGATTTTCCCTTTGGGCATTAAGAAACAGCAATGACCCTTTTACTGTCCCTATCTCTGCTATTCTTGATATTCTAGCGGCTCTTTTTAAAGTAGTTTTTCTGCTATTAAACTACCATTGGTAGCCATATCAAATTTCATACAGGAGACATAAAATATTGTTTGATGTCTTCCAAGTTATGTAAAGCTTACTTGAAAGGCACTTTCCTCCTTAGACCCCCAGTAAAGGATCCTTCCCCTCTCTGGGACTTGACTGTGGTACTACAAGACTCAAAAACTCTTTGAACCTTCAGCAAAAAAATATTTAAAGTATCTATCATGAAAAACAGCCTTTTTAGTAGCTATCACTTCTGCAAAAAGAATTTCTGAAGTCCAGGCTGTTTCTTCAAGGACTCTTTACATTATTTTCCATGAAGACAAGGTTACTTTATGAACAAACCCTTCTTTTTTACCTAAAGTGGCTTCTGAATCTAACATTAACCAATCCATTCATTTACCGTTTTTCTTTCCAAATTTTTCAAATAAAGGAGAATAAATGCTACATCTTCTCTGTATGCACAGATAATTACATTTTACCTACACAGAACTAAAGAAATCAGAAAATCAGACCAGCTGCTTGTATCCTTCTCAACAAATTGACTGGGTTATCCAGTATCTAAACTTACATTAACTAAATGGATAACTAATAGCATTTCTTGGATCTATTTCCAAACAAGGTATCTCTCTACCAAGACTGCCTAAAGAGCACACAGCTAGATCTATGGCTACTTCATTTCCTTTTTGGTCAAGAACTTCTACTGATATTTGCAAAGCAGCCACATGATCCAATGTGCATACCTTTATTACTCATTGCAAATTGGACCTAATCTCCGGAAGCAGAACTGCCTTTGGTTCAGCAATTCTCCGGAATATCCTTCCATGAGGGTCACCCAAGATTCACGTAGCTGGGGGCTCAGTCCCATTCTTTGAGGGAGAATGAAAAGGACAACATCAGATTTATAAGTTATGCACTCATCATAACTAGACATCTTTGCTGTCCATTTTCATTCTTCCTCAATGTCTCCTCCATGCACACCCCGTCCTATAAACGTCTGGAGTGACCTGTTGTTTTTTCATACCGGAATTCATAGTTTGGGGTTTAAGCCCTATTCTTTTATCTATCCCTTTCTTTAACTTATTAATGGAGTTATTATGACAATAGACTTGATGTAAGGTATTGGGGATGGACTAAGGCATTATGGGTAGAGGTAGGAGCTTGAGAGTTGGAACCAAAGTCTGAAGTATGCAGCTGAGTTGGATCTGAGGACTGGATTTGTAACCCATTTGTTGAGGAAGAATGATTATAGACAGCACAGATGCATAGTTTATGGGGAGTACATAACTTTTAATTTTGTTATTTTACATAATTTGCTACAATGTAACTATATTTGCTGGATTAGGGAATATACTTCGGTAAAAATGAATGACCCTCCTAAACTGATAAAGTTAAACAGCCATTAGTTTGTCTTTTCAGGACTAGTATGTATCTATGCAAAGCGAACTGGAATACTTTATTATGTCCAATTTTTATCACAGTCAGATATGTGATGTGTACACAGTTAATAAAGTGGTCATGATTGAGAATATGAGTGGATTATAATGTCAGCAGTTTGGGAGGCCTTTTATGGTTGAAATGTTCTGAAATGGGTGTTTTTGTCCTTATTGGTTAATAAATTTTGTTTCACTAGTTACTGAAAAAAATATTCAAAACTACAAATTTCAAACATACTCTATCAAATGTTGCTGTATTAAACAAGGAATTTAATTTAAAATAAGGCAAAGGAACCATGCATGGTCCAACAAGTGCATGTGATGGAGGGTGCGCATGGTTTTTAAAACAGACTGAGATCCATGGTAGTCATAATCTGCCACTGACAGAGCCACTGGTTTTGTGAAGAAGTAGGAGGTCATAGGAGGTCAAACAGGATTGGGACGCTCATGATTTGGAAGGCAAGACACAAGCCACCTCAAAGCAACCTGTTGGCTACCAAATATAAGAAGAGCCAAGCTACTCTGTTGGGACAGTTTAAAGATTTTAGGCCATTAACTTTCTTGGTTAGAAATCTTTGGGGCCATTCCTGTTGAGCAATATGCTTGGATGTCTGCATACCAAAGGGATATAATATTCAATGATGGCTCTGATAAGGAAAGAGTACAGTTGTAAGCTGACTTTGATTCTTGAAGATATTCCCTTGGAAATTAACTGCGCTGGATAGAAGGGTTTCCTGACTATGGTATAAACATGAAGACTGAATGAGAGAGAGTTGTCGAAGTACAGGTCTCTTATGACTGTATCTGCTTGGGGAAGAGGATGAGTACCACTTATAACATATGATGTAGGAACAGCTTTTATTTTAAACACTACTGCACACTTTTTTGCATATAGCTTGAGACCATTTTCAGGACACTAGGCATGCACATATTTAGGCCCTATTTTGAGCAGTTTAGTTATTAGTGGATGAACAAATACCAACGCTAGATTGCAGTTATCAGCAAATTTGATCAACCATACTTCAGGTGTATTGGCTTGGATGTCTGCAGAATAAATGCCAAAAAGGAGAGGGCCAGAACTGATCCCTGTAATACCCCACTAGTTAGTTTTATATTAAAAAATAGTACCAGCAACTATCAGAATGTGGGACATGTTAGATAGCCAATTTGAAATCCAGCTGACAACATAGTGGTTTACATTGTCTATATTTTCAGTAATGGCTACATGGGGAATAGTGTCAAAAGCCTTGACCAGCCCAAGGTAAATTGCAGACACCAAGTTACCACTTGTCCACAATCTCTGTAACCTTTACAAAAAAGCTTACTAGGTTCAAGAGTCAGGAACTGCTCTTCACAAATCCAGACTTATGTGGTACTAGTTCAGTTAATTTGTCTATGTATAAATTAATTATTCTCTGATATGTTCCATGATTTTGTGTATATGGCTGGTGAGCCTAATGGGCCTATAATTACCTGGTCTGTAGTTGACCACCTTTTTAACATTAGGTGGTTGATGGTCTCAGAATTCTACAAAAATCATCTAGGAGCTTGTATCCTAAAGTGTGATGACTGACTTTTTATAGGCACATGCATTTGCATTAATTCCCTTTTAAATAAGGTTATACTTTTAACCCTTCTTAACTACAATAGGAGTGTGATACATAGATGGTCAACTCTGTTGTAAAAAACATTCTGAATGATGCTAGAATTATATCATTCAGCTGTAACAAAATATCCATTATTCCTAATATCACTGTGCTGAGTAATTCTAATATTGTATAATGCCTGATAATCTCAGAGAAATCAGCAGCCTTTTTAATCTCTTAGACATGCTGGATAGGATTCATAGATTCTTACTGCATTGTGGTTTGCAAATTAGCATGGGTAGTGTCAAAGTGCATGCCTTGGGTGATTCTAAGACAGACAGCATAGTTGAGCAAGTAGAAAATAGGACAAAATGCTGCGCATGCTGAGCAGTGTGCGCGTGTATAATGACATGGGAATGAGGAATGATTCAGAAACATATAAAACAGGCTTTCTGCACCACTGCTGATATCCATGTTTTACACTGAAAATTGTGTTGTACATGAGGAAAGTGATGTTTGAATTAGCTGCAGAAATGTCTCAGCTACATCTGTTATCGGTTTTATGTACACAGCCATCCATGCCAATAGAGGAGGTGTAGACAACATCTGAGATACCACCAGGTCACAAACCAACATCATCCAGGCCAGTGGAGGAGGTACAGACAGCACCTGAGAGACCACTAGCTCACAGGCCAGCAGATTGTGAGCTACTTTGTTGAAGAGAGCAAGACCATAAGAGACTTTGTTAAGCTATTTCTCCCAAAAGCAGAATCAAGGGGACTCATGGAATGCCATACCTGTGGATTTTAAAATATGTGTAGTCTTTGCCATCTTAGCTGCAGGGACATTTCAGCAACCTACCAGTGACATATTAGAGATATCACAGGTTTCAGCATTATAAATCCTGACATTATGTTACAGCATATGGAGGGGAAAATCTGGTTCCCATGGCTGCAGAGGAAAGAACCACCACCTTGCAGGCATTTTACAACACTGCTCATTTCCCTGAGGTCCTGGCAGCCATAGATTGCACACACACACACACACACACACACACACACACACACACACACACACACACACACACACACACACACACACACACACACACACACATATTGCTATTGAGGCCTGACCTGCGATAACTAAGCAGGGAGATCTGCTTGCTTAACTCTCAGGTGGTCTGCAATGCCTGGGACATTATTTATAATGTGTCAGTATGCCACAAGGCACATCCCATGATTCACATATCTGGTACACATCTGACATACAGCAAAGGCTCATGTGACATGACTTTCCGCAGGGTCATCTGACTGGTAGGTGCAGACACACACACACATATACACACACACACACACACACACACACACACACACACACACACACACACACACACACACACACGATGGGTCAATACATATAGAGATTATTCAAGCAGGGACAGGCCACATTGTTGCATGTTGCAGGCAATGCCCTAGAGCTCAGGTTGATGATCCCCATTCCCAACCCCAAACCATGCACGAGGGGGCCTATAATGTATGACATGCAGAAGCATGTAATGTAATGTAATGCAAATGCTTGGCTTACTGAAGGGACATTTCCATTGTCTGGACACATCAGGATAGACACTGTAATACAGTCGAAGATATATGCAGCAAGATTTCCTTTCTATGTGCCATGCTGTACAACATGGCATTCTACAAAGGAATAGAAAAGCAGGTGAGCATTTTGTCATTGCCTTTCATAGGAGTCATGGCAGCAGAAAGGCAGGGTGGAGAGTCAAGGGGAAACATGCATGAGAGTGACATATGACTTCTATACTAGGAGATGGGTAGATTCATGGAGTTAAACATGGTAGCCATGTACTCAGAGATGTTGTGAGAGTTAAGGATCACTCTCTCCATTTGTAGGGTTGAGTTGCTACAATGTGACCACTAGCAATGACCTGTCTGATAGCCTGCTGACTTTGGGCCTGGTGTGGTCTGTGTTAGGGAAGAAGTAGAACTGTGGGACAGTGAATGTTCTTCTTGAAGGGGCTTACCATGTACTAATCCTGATGATCATTGCTGCCAGTGAAGTGGTCACTCACAACAGGCTATGGTAAGCTGCGTGCCCACATGTGACAACCAAGGAGTAGAAATACATGAATATGCACATGAAAACTGATGAAGCATGTCAGGTGCTGAGCCAGAGGACCACCTTTGCCCATGAGGGCATACACCTGAAATACAGCAATGGTAGGCATCTGACAGACAAAGAGAATTGTGAATGACTGCAGGATCTGAGGCTTATTTAGTCATTCACTGTTGTATTTTTTATAAACAGTGTTATTCAAACAAAAGAGTAAAACAGTCACACAGACAAACAATTAAAAAGCTACAGGAAAAACTTTGCCAAGCTAGAGTTTTTACTGTGTGATACCTTAAACCTTGTGTAATAGAGGCCAATGGAATATATGCAAATGAACTGTTAAGGACATCAAATTTTTCAGCTATATGGCTTCAGAATATCTATGACTTTTTACTTTTTCTTTTTAAGTTTTCATGGATACATAGGTTCATAGGTTCATAGGTTGGTACTAGGCTATCAGCCCTAGGGCCTATACAAGCCTAGCCATAACAATTCCCTGGCTATTTCTTCCCACATTATTTACTTTCAAATTACATTCAACTCAATAAATCCAAACCCCAATAACTGTAGGCATACATGTTCCAGCCTTCGTATGATCTTATCACCACAACATAAGTGGACTGCTGGCTTTACTTTAGAAACACAGGGTCTTTAAACACAGCTGATATCCATAACCATTAAAGTGTCTGCAAAATATCCCAAATAACTTCCAGCCAAAGACTTTAAAAGTCTCACAGACAAACCAATTAGTAAAAAAACTACAAGAAAAATCTAGCCAAGCTAGAGTTTTCATTGTGTGATCCCTTAACCTGCCTGTAATAGAGGCCCATGGGATATATACAAATTACCCCTTAAGGATATCAGGTGTTTCAGCTATATAGCTTCTGAATGTCCATGACTTTTTGCTTTTTGTTTTTAAGCCTTTATGGATACATTCAGGCCAATAAAGCCAATTGGCCTGAACTTTAATCTTTACACAGTACTGAATTCAAATAAATCTATAAGTAGTGCCACTTGATGCACCCAACTAGCTGCTCTAGGCTTGTTGGCATGCAAGGTATTTGATCTATATAGTCTGCTTTCCAGGGTACAGTTTTATGGACCATTCTACAGGGACATTTTGCTTTCTAGGTCTTTGCTGCTGTACAGGACATTACTAACCACTGCTGCACAGCAAGCAGCTCCATGCAAAAGCACCAAATTTATAGCAGCACAAAAAAATAAAACAGAACACTAACTAACTAACCTTCTAGCCAATAAAACAACTACACTGTGAGCCCTTTTGTGTGCTTTCCAACTCAGATAGACCAGGCAAACACCTCCTGCAACAAGATGAATAAACCCATTCCTCCTGATGTAAAAACACAGTAGAAGAGACCTACAAGTGCAATGTTCCCACAAACTAATTAAACAACTAGCTAGAAATCCTTTGCTGAAGGTGATCTCAACACAGTCTTACAACTGAGAGGAGAGCTTTTTCTTGTTTTCCAAAAATACATTTGACAGCATATACAGTTAAAACACTTCTGGAACACAGGCTAGGATGCTAGGCTTTGCTGAGCTCTGGGAAAATGAGCAGGAGGCCAATATGTAATAAAGGAGATTTACTCGAGCGATACTGGTTTGCTGGATGGGCATTCAGTATCATGGATGTATGGAAAATAATGGCAGGGACATAGCAATGGAAGAAGGGAGGCAGTGACTTTGGAAATCAGATTAATATAAGGACCAGAGCCCAGAGACACAGCCTTATGAAACCACAAAAGAAAAGGGTGGGAGAGTTGAGGAAACAATAACAAGGAAGAAGCACGCTTGCTAGACTGCAAAAATCACTGAAACACAAACACTGGCACATAATAAGCAATACTCTAGTTACTGTAATTCCACTACAGTTTAAGGCATCAGATTATGCTGAAATTTACCAGTAACACTGCAGAAAAACTGCAGTAATAAATGACTAAATGAGGCTGAAATCTGGCAGTAGTGCATAGTTCTGCCACAAATGAGAATGAAAGTACAAGACTAAGGCCCACCAGGGTTTATAATACAAATAGTTATCTTTTACAAGTAATTCTACTTGTGGAGACAGAAATGTAAAAACACAATCCTCCCACAGCTACAGATTACACTACAAGACTCAGATCCCAGAGCAAGCTAAAAATGCAGATAACTTTTTTGGCTAAAACATGTAAAAAGGCAGAAAAATACAAAGAAGTGTCACCACTCAGGGCGCTATAAGTGCAACTTAAATATTTAAACAGAATTAAAATAAAGGCTTTTTATTTCCTTTTGCTGAAAAGCTTGTTATTTACACTTCGTGGCTTGCCACACCTCATATCTGGCATAAAAGCTCATGCAGCAAGCTCTGCTCTATCTCTTTACCTTGTTTGAGAAGGGGCTTTCTTATTCATCCGTTAAGAAGCATAATTCTGCCATTTCTGTTTGTTTACCATTGAATCAACCTTTGACCACTGAAATATCAGTAAAACAATTTTAGAAGGGAATCCTGCATTTGAGACCCCCAGGAAACCAGTCCCTCTACAAAGGGATCTAAAGTTTCCACTAAAACCCTGATCCCTTTGGATCATGCAGCCTGTCTTCTTATAAAGTTCCTTTCATTGAAAACCCTATTTTGGTTGCCATTCTCTCACCCAGGAGAGCTTCAGAGCTGCAAGCCATTTTGTGTAACCCCCCTTACCTGGTCTTCCACAAGGACAGGGTGGCCCGTGGGACCAATACCTCCCTGATGTCAAAAGTAGTAAAATAAATAACTTTAGCCAAGCCACCCATTTCATAATTATTTTTTTCTCAACCAGCAAGACAGAAGAGAAAGGGTTCCACACCTCAGTGATTTGTATGGATGGCTATGTACCTGTTTGGAAAGAACCAAGGATTTTAGAAAGATGCACCGAATTTTTATCTTCTTCATACCAGATGAATAAGCAAACCAGTTAATCAACAAAACATATCAAAGTGGTTATGCAGGCCGTACTGGTTTATAATGTGATCATCATGGAAAAATCTTGTGAGGACTAATAATAGAAATCACTGTACTAGGGCACCTGTCACTTCAACAACATTCTTTAGGAGCGTTTATGAAAAAAGCATTCATAAGACAGTTACATGGACTCCATTCACATATCTTCTTAACATTATAAGCTAGCTATATTTTCCAGATCTGGGCTGTACTGATGGGCCCTAGCATTCTGCAGTTCTAGTTAGCTCAAATATTGCTTTAGTACTTTTCTGTATATTGGACAATAAACTGCAGCAGTTAAATGTTATGATGGGTATAGTACAGTAATGCATGCATATTTAACAATAGCTGAGTATGACCAGTGCTACAGTATAAAGTACTGCCCTCCCTCCATCACCCAAAATAGTAACTTCTTGCATTATACCTCACAGGAGGAGGGTGGTCTGTACCTGTTTAGGAAGGCAAATTCCCTTCCTGTATCTCAGGCTAATCTTGAGGTCAGAAAGTAGTGTGTAGACCACTGGGCCCTTGTGGCAAATGATGCAATGCCCCTCATAGGTTCATAGGTTGTTAATAGGCTAGCAACCACTAGGGCCTTTGCAAGCCTAGCTGTGCACCCCAAACCATTAGGGTCCTGAGTATCATGGGAGTCTATACAGGGTGCATATTAGTAAGGGAGTTAACTGAGAGTTCATGGAGGGGGTGTTGATTAGGATAATACTTCTCTTATTGATGGCCTCTGTCCATAAGGGACATGGGGACAGACCAGGGTTATATATATGATTTCCCACCAAATGTCAAGGTTTTGTTCAAATAGGGTCAGGGATGAATTCTATTTTACATAGATGGTGAACCTATTCCATACTGAGGGGATCATTTGGGGCACATTTCTCTCTCTCCAGCATATTCTTTTTATGTCACAAGCAAAGTTCAGATCCTTGGATCTGGTGTTTCTGGTGCTGTTTCTTGGATGCATATGCAACAGATCCATCAGGACTGGGTCTGAGGAAGCCCTGTAAGCCAGGCAAAGATCCTCTCTCAGCAGCCTGTAGGAGACTGAATACAGAGACAGAGCTTTCCTTTAGCTAATCAGTGTAGGACAGGATGTGCTTGTCCTAAACTCTCCTGGTAAGAGACCTTTGTGGGTACTCCAATTGTTGCAAGTGTCTAATAAGGTACATACCAAAGGGTCCATTATACTCAATGATAGATCTGATAAGGGCAGAGTAGAGTGGCACCATAACTTCCTTGGACCTGGATGTCGTACCCTTACCTATAAGTTGAGTGACAGAGAATGATTTTCTTACTGTCTTAGCTACATGTTGGTCAAAGACCAGATTGCTGACTACATATGTTTCCAGATCCTGTTTTACTGCCTCAACTCTTGGGGGTGTTTTATTGATGGAGTAATTAACTTGCATTGACAGTTTCCTAAAGGGCCTTATAATGCATTTTTTCGCATTGAGTTTTAGGCCATGGCTTTGACAGCAGTCATTTGTGTTAAACCCTCTTGCAAGATGTTGGTGTCTTGGGAGGACTTTATAATAGTTTCCAATTTACATTCATCTGCAAACTCGGTGAGCCAGAAGCCTTGAAGTTAGCCTTCACATCCGAGAGGTAGATGCCAAATAGGAGTGGGCCCAGCACAGAGCCCTGTGGAACTCCACTGAGCTCCATTCTCTTGGTGGAGGTGGTCTCACTAATTCTGACTTCTTGGGTTCTGTGTATGAGCCAACCAGAAATCCAGCAAGTTATGTAGGGATTTATACAAGTTCAAAGAGCTTGCCAACAATCCCCAAGTGGGGTATTATATCAAATGCCTTGGCTAAGTCAAGATAAGCAATATGCACTGTTCAACCCTCATCTATTGCCTTGTTGCCTTGGTGACCCTCTCAAAGAAGCCTACAAGATTACATTTCCTGCTCTTGTCATTGACATGAGGAGGACTGCCCTTGGGGAAATGTCTAAAAGCTCTGAATGTTGCACTGGATACTCCCCCACCATTGGTGAAACCTCATGTGTTGAATCACAGTGTCACACATGTAACTGTGGTGAGCATGCTCACACAATTATAAGTTTTGTACCATCTAGACTTGCTCACCTCAGTCTCTAATGCAACATAGGTATTGATTCCTCTTCTTCTGCATATTTGTTGCTATCACTCCCTCATTTTGAATCACAGGACCTCATCATATTTAACATTTTTACTTATGTAAACACTCTGTTTATTTATTTGCAACAGTGTTCCAGTTGTTTTATCCATGCACTTTTGTTGCTGTGCACCATGTGTTGGCCAACAAGAGTTAACTGGGCTGGCTCATTTGCCTGGATTACAGTGGATAACTATGTACCTGCATGAATAAATCAAAAATATGTATACATTGTTTAAACACTTTTTGCTCTCCTGTTTCATTGTACTGTATACCCCTGTGCCTCACATCTAACTTGGGTCTACCAGCTGCTTCTTGGACCTCTGAACTATTTCTGATTTCAAGCTCAGTCCAGCACATAACCTTAGATCATCCTGGGTGATGGTCATGTCGTTATCCTTCAGCAAGGGGTTGGGTTATTGTCTTTTTTGGTTTACCCCATTACTCACCCTTCCATGTAATCATGTGTTTTTTGTCTGAGGGGTGGGCATGCAATGGGAACTTACAGTGTATCTCCCCACCTCTGTAGCAGCTCAACCAGGTCCTCCACCCTTTCCCCTGTTTGGACCATGCCCCCCCCCCACTGCTATGCTCGCAAGCTGTACCAGAAATCATTGTAAGGAATGTCCACAGAACCATCCTTCCCACCCTGCCAAAGCCTCGGTTTGCAAGCCACTAAGTGACCACAGTCACCTGGTCCCTAGTGAGGCCATCATCCCTCTACTCCCTGGGACTGGCTTAAAATATGTATAAGATTTAAAACTTTTACAGTTGCTAAGAAGAAAAGAATTTAGGCCGCTTTCTCTTCCAGACTTTACCCCTTACATGTTTCCATTAGTTAAAAGAAATGGAGTTGCAGTTGTGGAGGTGATGCTATGACACTGCATGATGGCAGAATGTGGCTTTTTTGTGTTATCTGCCTGGTGCCCTCTGTACAGCATCTTCTGCTGCTATCTGCTAGAGCTGAACAAATAGTCTTATTAGCTTTTATATATGAAAATAAAGACTTATGAAAAACTCTGGTATATTTATCATAAAAATCAAGAGCTTTCATGGAGTTTAAGCAGATTATATATCTACACATTGTTAACATTTCCTTAAGAAAATAAAGACTAGTAAGTAACGCAGGTAAAATTACTATAAAAATAAAGTTCTTTCATGGAGGTTGTTAAACTGTCTTTCCTATCACTCCTGAAAACAGCTTTCTCTTGGTAGGAGACCATAATTTCAGCTGACAAAGGGAATTGTACAGCAGTGTACCACCACTCATCTGTGGATGTAAACTGACACAACTATTGTAAATGTGAACCAGGTATGATAAGGCTGCTAGTATGTGATTACTGTTCATTAGATAATAATAGACTCATATTGGGCCTTGGGCTAGCAACCTGAGCCTGTAAAACCTGCAACTGCTACAGAAACAACGAGTGCTGAAAGGTGCTCGCTGCCCAATGTACCATATGGTGTATAAACGGGAAAGAGACAGAGAGAGAGAGAGAGAGAGGGTGAGAGGGAGTACCATCACCCATCTATGGATGTAACCTGACAAGGCTGCTAGGATGTGCTTACAGCTCATTGGGTAATAATAGATTGATGCAGACATAGTTTTGATTCCACCAGGTGCAAGAATGTACAGGTTTGCAAAATCCCATCTGTAAACCAGCAATATCAAGCAGTCACCCCACCCCCATACAATCTGAGGGTTCATGGCAAATAATTGACTATTTATGTGAATTTAATTCACCATAATCAAAATGGTGAAATGATAAATGTCTGAATATGAAATCATTAAAAATCAAGTTTCAGATGTACTTGGTAAATAGTTCTTTACTAACCTTTGTAAACATTTGAAGAATTATTAATTCAGCACTTTAGCTTTGGCAAAATGATATTCAGAAAATGAAAGTCAAAATTTTTCAGTGATTCTGAAATGTCTCTGCTAAACAAATTGACAGTTAATGTTAACTTTGACAAAGCAGCTAACCATTTTGACATGTCAGACATGATCTTATTTATTAGAAATTTCAAAACAATGAAAAGAAATGACTTAATTTAAAGCAAAACTGTAGCAAACCATAAAATGTGGCATACATGGAAAGTATTCATGAGATCAGACATTACATCCCCCACTTTGAAGAACATTCTCACAACAATTCATTCAAAATTAAAGTAGAAAATATCATCATAACAAACAGATGCAAACAGGTCTAACCTTTACATAGCCTGACAAGTTCAAGATAGAGATAATAAATGTCACTTGTTGAAGAAAATTAGCTCATATACTATCCCTAGTCTGACAGAGCAGAAGATTAAGGTTATGAACTGTTAGCAAACTTTTTTGTATGAATGAGGGTTTAATTCCCCCAGCCTTCATTTTCCTACACTGTTACCTTGAGCAAATCAGTTAATTCAACACTACTTTGAGGCATTTGTGAAAATGAACTAGGCTGCTTAATGGTCTTCTGACCTACAAGCCTAGTAACTACCTGTGAACATATAAATCCAGTAAGGAGTAGCCTTATGAAAAGCAAATAAAAGAGGCTTTTAGATCTTGGTTTATAACATGTTCAATAGAGACCTCAGACAGTTGACCTACCAACTTACAAAACTCAGCACCCACGTCTTCTCTAAAATGTCAAATAAGCCTGCTAAAGTCCTACAGCATTAGCTGACAATTTCCATGCAAAAGCCTTATGTTCACCCCTTATTCCTTCACCTCACTTAGTTTAGGGTAAATCCTTGGCCTTGGAGCTACCTAACACTACGCTTGATCAATTACTGCTAACAAAAATCACGCATCTCAGTTACTTACAGGTATTCCATTACTTTGTTATTACTTCACTGCTGCTAATGCTGCACTGTCTGCCAGTTTGGTCTCATATTATTAATAAATTGCTGTTTTTAGTTTATTTATCCCTATAGAACGTGAGTCCTTTGTATCTCAAGGACCTCTTGATACTTTAATGTCTGGTTAAGCCCTCACATTCCTATACTCTGGTGTTGTTGAAGGATCCAGGAATGCAGTTAGAGACTTATGGTATCTATTCCTTTTGTCAACAAACTCCAGTTTCTTCCCACAACCGAAGGATATGCTGCAGGTGAATGAGCATTCCTCAGAGTGCCTCTCGGTGTGCATGTCACATGACAGTGTGTAAGTCTGCACATCCTGCGATAGGCTGGCATCCAGTTCAGCATTACATTTTCTGTCTTGCATCCACTGAGTGCTGGGATAGGCCCTGGATCCTGCATTACCTGGAACTGGATATGGGAGTACTCAAAAAATGAATGGACATAGACTGATCCAGGGGACCCTTTTCAAACACAAACTGAGTAATTATGGCCAGAAATATCAACAAAGTACTGCAGTACTACTAAAACAGAGTAATTATTGCAGTAATGTAATTATCACAGTAATGTCCAAAACAAAAAGATCTTGAAGCAGCAGAGTAAGTAAAGTTGATACATATCAGTTAGCAACAATGTATTAAAATAATTATCACAAAGCAAGTTAAGCTCTGTAGTTAAGTGTATCACAGACTGTGCTGGAAAAGGCACAATTGTGTAGAGGAGCATAAAACACCAAAATAATACTCAGATAGATAGATTAGGTTCATAGATTAGCACTAAGCTAACTGCCCTTGCGAGCCATATTAAGCCTAGCCAATTATCCCTTGTGAGGCTCAAACCCTGCACCTTGTGTTTGTAAGGCAAACACCTTAACCATTAGACACCCTAATGGGTGTTTTACTTACTGCGTGCTTCTTGTGAGTTGTTGCACATCTAAACATACTGATTAAAGTTACCCACTACATATGCCATATTAGGTTTTGTGACAGACCTAAAGGCATTAATGCACAGTTATTAATAAGCTGCTTCCTGTGGTCCTGGGTTTGATTTTCTGTGCCTCAGTTTGCCTACTGTGTGACACTAAGGAAGTCAGTGCAGATAGTGCACCCAGGCTATGTCTGAAAAAGGTTCATGTGGACCAGTGCTGTATCCTAATTAACAAACAAGCACACAGACTGATGGATACAAAGAGTTTCAAAATTGAAAGTCTGCAGAGTGCAATACCACACAGAATAAGTTCTACACAGTTGAAAACATTATAGTTTAGTAGCCAAACTCTGGAAATGAGTGAATGCTAAAGCTGGGTTAAAGATCTGTGGAAAAGAAGCTGTGGAGCAAGGAAACCTCCTCTCTCCAATGTACTTAACCATGTCCTAGAGGTAATAGGAGTTACAAGACAACTGAGCTATGTGGCCATGTCCACCTTGCCAGTACCCACCTTTAGGCCTTATCTGCCTTTTAGTGGATGGTCAGGGAGTCATACCAAGGGTGAATTTGTGAATACCCTTCTAGTTTCCCACATGTATTCTAAAGGCAGACAATTTGCCACAAAGCTTAATTTGGACAGAGGGAGTTTATTACAGAGAAGGGTAGGTGCTGTCTAACAAATATATTCCTCTTTTTGTCTTATTTATTTATTGGAGCAAATGTAGGTTGAGGTCTGCAGCCCCTGGTGTAGTCAGGATTGTTTGATTTATTGAGGTATAAGGGTTCTTGGAGTACTGGATTCCTTATAGCCTATAAGTAAGACACAAGTTGCCCCTAAGGAGTCTATATCAAACTAAGTACAGGGATAAAACCTTCAGTCTTTCCTGGTAAAGTCTTTTAAGCCCCTGATTTTTTTTAGTTCCAAACCACTGCAGTCTCTCCACTTGCTTGATATGCTTATTAAGGTAGATCTTAAAGGGGGGACTGCACTCAATGATGCGTCTAATCAATGGGGAATACAATGAGGTAAGGACTTCTTTAGATCTGGAAGATATGCCTTTAGCTATGAGCTTTGCAAGGTAAAATGATTTCCTAACCACTATTGCAACCTGATTGTCAAACATAAGGGAGTGGTCAACCCATGCATCCAGGTCTCTCTCAACATTTTCAGTTTTAAGTAGTATGTTATCTATGCTCTGAGTAGGACCTAGAAGGAGTTTACCAAATACCACAATGTCGCACTTATTGGCATTGAACTTGAGTCCATTTTAGTCCACCACCTATTACACTTTACAAACAGCAATGGTCCCAGAAGTGAACCATGTGGGAATCCACTGGTCACATTCATGTTTTCAAATGATACTCCCCCACTTTTATAGTGCGAGCTCTATCTATAAGCCAGTTAGCTATCCAACTAACTACATGGGCTCAGTTTAGAGTTCAATTTATTTATTATATTTGCATGTGTTATGGTATTGAATGCCTTGGTGAGATAATAGTGTGCTGTGTGGACAGCCTGTCCATAGTCAACAGCCTAAGTGTTAAATAAAAAATCAGAATTCAATACACAGGAGGTTCAGATTCAAAAGTTTACTAGTGTACACCAGGAGGCAAAAAACCATACAAGTACAGAATTTTGTCTGACATGATGCAGGAAGTACAGAATATTTTATAGTGTTTACATTCAAGTTATGCCCACCTTGGTTAGTCATAAGGCATCTACATCACTTTTACTAACAGTATTCTATTCATCTAATAATGCTGATGCAGTACATTAAAAAAAAACTTTTCCTTTAGATACAATACGGCCTTGCTATCCAGCTGGCCAGTCATAATGTCTTTCTGTAAAGTTACTTCTTAAAGGTCTCATATCAGTTCGAATACAATAGCAGATTCAGACTTTAAATTCACCTCTTTGTTCACTGTTTCACTTTCCCACCAGCTGTGTTTTTATCTTGCAGGGACAAGTTACTACATCAGGAAAGGAAGATTTAATTATTTACAAGGACACGTTATCTTATCAGGAAGGAGCGGAAGATTTACACATTTTAATTTCCTGACCCAGCAGATAATCACTTATGAAAAGCATAACATTAAGCTTGCTGAGCTGGCAGCTGCCAGGGTCAGGGGTCAAAGCACACTGCAGTTTCAGAAGCTACTTGCATTTACACATGAATTTTATCCCTTCTGTTATATGATTAATAGAATAAAATGCATTATAAACTACCTTGCTTTTAAACTAGCATTTCACATATATTTAAATACATATTTTTCTAACACTAAGTAACCCTCTTGAAGAGTTTACAAGATTCATTAGAAAGACTCGGCCCTTAAAAAGCCAAATTGCTGAGGGTTGAGTCTGATAAGATTTTTTGATATCATAGTTAATTAGGTCCTTTATGATATGTTGCACAGCTTTGTTTGTAAGATTTGTCAGGCTGATGGGCTGTAATTCCTGAGGACTGAAGTGGGGCAGCACTACAAACCTTGTGTACTGCTCCTCTGGGGCAATGACAGTTGATGGGCTCAGGTCGAAGCATTAAGGAATGGGTCTGACGATACTTGCTTGGTGTTATTAATTAGGCAATCTGGTATGTTGTCAGGCCCTCTGTATGAGGTGTTCTCATTTTGGAGATTACCTTCCATATGTAATCTCTTTTGAATTTTAGTAGCATGATTCCAGGTTAAGTATTTTGTGCTCTCTAGTAGTTTCATTTGCAAGTTAACAGCCTTTGTACCTGTGAGCAGTAATTAAAAACTGTCCATGAAAGACAACTTCCAGATTTAAAATTAACAAATCTTCTCCACCTTTAGTTATTTATCTGAAGGAATACCCGACTGATCAATTTCAAGGACAGCAACTTTTCCCATATTTATTAACAGTCTCCAAAGATCATCCATGTACCATCTCAGCCTTGCAAGAAGAATAAGACATTATTGTCCTAGTTAAAAGCCCCAGTAAACCCGTCATTCATTGAAACCTCCTGAAACTTTCACAGAAATGGAACACTGGTATCAGCATAATGCTATCAAGTGCATGTTGTCTGGTACATTTCATGAAGTCAGACTTTGATTAAAAAAAAACAAATACCTATGAGTCACTGTCTTTGAGCACATAGAACAGTTTGGGTATCGAAAGGTATGTTTGACCTCCATACACCATGGTCAATGAGAGCAACTCAAAAAAAAAGGAATCTTTCTGAAAGCTAAAGCTCAGACACAAATGTGTTAGATTTCTCACAACTGAAGCACCTATAAAAGTATGGCTAAAATATGGCTAAAATGTCATCTCTTCATAAAATGGCTGGTGTGCATTTTAGATGCATTATACAATATTACATACGCTGATTTATTAATCTTGGACACCAGAAGGAACTTGGTCATTTCGATATTGCAAAAGCCAGCTGGCTACCAAATGAACTACAGTTGTTCTGTCCCCTCATTCACAAATGGCTGTTCCTAGAACACTATTCACAATTAGCTTACAAAGTCAAAAAGCCACATCACATTAAGAGCTTTTTTCAGAACCGCTAATGCTATCCTTCTTTTAGAGATCATTAGCACATCTCACAAGGCTAATAGAGCTTTCCCACAATTTCACTTTTTTTTTTTTTTGCTTAGGCATAGAGTAGAACATTACCTCTTGCTTCTGTTGTGTGAAGTTCACTTAGAAGGCAGTCAAACAGAGTATGAAACTTCTCCAGGACTTTTTAAATCTGGGATGGCTATATGCTTTTGTTAGGGCTACCATGACACCTGACCAACAGTGAATGTCCACCTAAAACATGTAGAGAAGCTTCCCCTTGAGAAATGACACTCAGGGTAGATAGCATACTGATAAAGTTCCAAAGCCCCCTTGGGTCTGTCGAGGCACTTTTGCAGCCCCAATCCCATATGACTTCTTCGCCTGAGGCCTCTGGAGATTCCTAATCGAGACTGCCACTCTGTTGAAATAAGGCACATCCTCCTGAGCTGAAGACCATACATCAGTCTGATCACCTTTCTACTGATGTCTGATTCAGACATTCATATCTAATAACTGGGGTGTCATTCCCTTGGTGTTTGTGCACAAGATTGCCTACAGATCCCATACTGAAGATGTCAGTGCCTGCCCTTGACTGGACACATTGAAGGTGGTCATCACCCCTACAAGCAGGCTTATGATAACCAAACATTAGATGTTAGAGACATCTTGCTTCAGCCTTTGTTGGGTGAGTCTGACGTCCTCCTCCCAGGACCTGATGAGACTAGTGTGGGATTTCATGTTTTTCCTTAAGCCTCTTGTAGATCAATAATCAGTGTGGGTGGTCCCAGTCAGAAAAGAAAGAAGAAAACATCTCCTAGGAAGAATCTGATCCTTCAGACTCAATAGGCAAGCAAACTGGCTTATGCAAATCAGATGCACCTCCCTTACATGTCTGATACGGAGGACACCGTAGCCTTTGTCTCCCCAACAGAGGATTTTTTTTTATTTGGAGACACATCAGTGGAATGCTAGGGGTTACTTGGATGCCCAAAAAGATACACAAAACATTTGGGTGTTGCCTACATCTCCAGTTACTGAAATCTTTTGAGGGTGCATTCACCAGTGCATGTTTTGAGCTGGAATCTCCAACCCCTGCTCCCAGGCATACCTCTCAAGTGTACCTCATTACGAGGAATGCACCTCATTTGGGGTCTTAAAAAGTTCACGTTCCTCAAAGTTCCACATTGAAAGACTCTGTCACACATTCACTGTTAGAAATTTTTTAAAGTGAAATCCATTGTAAATAGAAATTAATCATATTAATTCATTAAAAGATCTTCTTTATAAGTAAAACCAGCATATTTTAACCATGCTATGACCTTCCTAGTTGAAGTTGTTAGCAAGCCATTAGTATGTGTACCACATTTTGCCCATTTGTTCCAGATTATGAGGGCTAGTGTTCCTCATTTTGGCGATGGAAGGTTGAGAGCTATGCTCCCAGGAATCCTGAGCACTTCCATAGCATTGTGGACTCCTTCACATATCTGTCCAAGAACCCAGCTGCTGACCCAGATATGGTGTCTATGTGCAGTAAGGGATCTTATGGGGCTCCAGCCAAAAAGTCCCATTCCCAGTTATAGTGAAAGCAGTGCACATAACTGACTGGTGAATATTTATACCTATGCCACCTTGGCCTTTAAGGCTGTATACTGTCAGCAAATCAGCTCAAGTTCTAATCAATTTCCCTGCTCCATCTTAAGGACAAGGCAGAGGATACAGAGGACAAAACCCTGAGAAATAAAGTGCTGAATCTTTACAACCTCTCCTCCCATTTTGGTAAGCACTCTACCAGATGTTGGTAAGCACTCTACCAGATGTGACTATAAAGCAATGGATGCATCTTGCAGGGCTGAGCAGCAGCTACAGGATCAGTTTTGTAGAAACATACTTGGATGAGGGCACAGCTCCTCTCAGAGCATGCGAAGTCTCAGCTTTTTAATGTTTTATTAGACAAGGAGCTGCTGTTTGAATACCTGGCCAAACAAAACTGTTTTAAAAAAGAAGAAGGCCATAGCATCAGTGAAATAACAGTTTTACACCTCCCGCTACAGAGAGTAGGAATTATCCCACTAAAGGTAGTCCTTTCACAAAGACAGGATAAAGGTAACCAAATGAAGGGAAAGTAGAACCAGTTCAACAAATTATGACAGGTTGACAAAAACAGAAAGCCTAGTGTTTTATTTTACACTAATTAATGTGAGCTATGTAAAAACTATGCTACTGGTATGCTACACCACACTGAATTTAATTTATTGGTGCAGTCTTCCCCCCCAGGATTTCATAAAATCTGTGTAGGCACAGTGTAGAGCCTGCACAGAATATATCTGTGTACACAACCACGTTTCCCCCTCGGCAGCACGCCACGCATATTAATGATGGTGCACTGCCAAGGGAAAGCCGAAGAACGTGGATATCGATCAGTGTAGGGAGAGGTGTAGCGGCTGCCCATGGCTGCAGATGAGTGTGAGGCTCCCTGTAATACTCCCCGCCACTGCTGTAATGTTGTGAAGTGTGTCAAATGTATATGTCATTTTTATGATGTGTTATGTTTTTTTTAATCACTTTTTTTTTTTTGTTTTTAACTGCATGTTTGTTCGGAGGGCAGCAATGCCAAGCTGTGCTCACATATAAACAACTGACACCTGGCAGACATCTAAAAACAGAAACTGGGGGGGCGGAGTCTAGATGGCCAACTGAGAGCAGTAAATTTTGAGAGCTCCATAAACTAGTATAATGTATGTATGTATGTATGTGTCTTATATATAGGAACATTTTATTATTTTCAAGTTTAAAACATCAGAAATCTATAGATAAACTACTAAACTACTTAAATATCAATTTTGGTGGAGATATACAAAAATCTTCCTGTCAAGTAACTTGGAGATATATTGAGTCACTGAATATGAACTACCCAAGGAATTCTCACCCAGATGCTGCTTTGAAAAAAGAACTGCAATTGATGACATCTACCTTACAGGAACTATCTTTGAAGATGGATGGCTCTAAAAATGACTTAGAAAACCTCAAATTAAATTCTCAAAAACAAACTGATAGTCTTAAGGAAGTATTACAGCAATGCCATACAAAATTAACAAATATAGAGACTTCTCGAAATTACATTGAAGGGAGACTCAAACAGGAAGAATTCCAAAAAGAATTTCTGCTTAAACAGAATACATGCCTGCTTAACAAAACAGATGACTTAGAAAACAGGGAAAGGAGAAACAACATAAGGATCTTTGGTCTGCCTGAAAACACTGAAGGAGAAGACATTATGTCATTCTTAACAACCTGATCCTGAATTTTTAGACTTGAAATAGGGACTTTCATTTGGGATTGAAAGGGTGCATAGAGCACTGAGGAAACCAGCTTCTAACTCAACAAATATGCCACCTAGATCCGTAGTTATAAAATTTCTTTCATTTCTGGACAAGGAACTAATATTAAAATCTGCTCGGAGAAAATCACCCTTAAAATACAATCAAAGCCTGATAAGGTTTGACAATGATTATGCTTCCAGAATACTAGAACAAAGGAAAAAAGTCTGGCCAATAATAACACTGTTGAAACAAAACAACATTAAAGCACTGCTGGCCTTCCCAGCCAAGATAAAAATAATTTTTGCCAATGAGATGAGAACCTTTAAGGACTTAGAAGAAGCTTCTATACTCATCAAAAACAACAACATAGTGTCTACCCCAGAAGAATGGATGGCCCCTACTCTTAAAACAATAAAATAAACAAATCCTTGGACTGATGCTAGAAAGAAGAAACAAAAAACTGATTCCAAGATAGCTGTCCCAAAAAAAAAACTCTTACAACTACATCTCTCAAAGTATCAAATGATATGGTAAATCACTTGTCATCTGTTTTTATTTAAAAAATGGAGGGTTTCTTAAACAGCTGAGAAACAATAATGATTTATTCAGAATGTTCAAAGAGTCCAGTAATTCTTCACAAATGTAGGTCAAGATGGGTTACTATTTACATTATATATAAGCCAAACATAACAACATATAATATAAACATAGAAGTTTCTATTCCCCTACTTGAACTCAATGAATTTTTCATTGTTTTACTTATAATAATTTAAGTAATTAATTAATTAATTCAACAAGGTACCATTCATCAGCGTTCAGACTCAAATGTAACAAATTAACATCATATATAATAGGAGTAACAGTAGAGTGTTTTGAAAAAAAATGCTGTCATGGAGACTAATGCCTTCTTCAGTTAAAGTATGATTTAGAAATGTCATGTGTAGCCTGGTTAAATAATAGTAGCAAGCTCTTAGTACAAATGTCATAATTATTCTGTCTAAATATAGTTAATATCAATTATGGCAGGTATCACAGTTGCGAGTGCTGTTTGATCAATCCTGATATAGTGTGCATGGATGTAGCTGTGTCTGGCAGCTTGTACAAATGTCATTATTTTTCTGTCTAACCATAGTTAATATCAGTTATGGCAGGTATCATAGCTTCAAGTGCTGTTTGATCAATCCTGATATGATGTGCGTGGATGCAGCTGTGTCTGGCAGCTAGTACAAATGTTATTATTATTCTGTCTAAACATAGTTAATATCAATTATGGCAGGTATCATAGCTTCAACTGCTGTTTGATTAAGCCTGACATGGTGTGTGTGGATGCAGCTGTGTCTGGCAACTGTTGTATGTTGTTGTTTTCATCTCCAGGAAGCTGTGGGTTATGGCTTGTGATCAACGTTTACTGATGATTGTGTATTAGGAAGAAACATTTGGTGTTTTAGCCTGGATCCAGGGGAAGGGGGTGGATAAAACTGTGATTTAGGATATTTTGGCAGAGAATAGTTTATTTATACATCTGCTGAGTGAGAGGTGGGAAGGCTGGAAGAATGTGTTATCTCTTGTTGTGGCAGCTTGTTGGGAGGGGTTTTTTTTATCTGTTTGCTCTCCACTCTTTTCCTGGCTGCTGCCTAGTTGAAAGGGAAGGAATTTAGGCTTGAAGTTGTAGTGAAGTGAAGCTTTGCTTCAGGTGCATTGCAAGCCTCTGGTATGCAGTACACAGACACACTAACAGAAACACATGCTCCCAGGTTGCTATGGTAACAGAGACAGAGTGACGATAATGCTTAATGGCTCAGAGGAGCCTCCAAGATGATTCTCGGCAATGAAGTTTTTGGTTTAAAAAAATATATATAATAAAAGGTCTGTTTTAACCACATGTACACATATTGATGGTTTCCCAACACTTCGTTTAGCTCATTAAGTTGATTCTTGATAAAAAATAAATAAATAAAATAATAAGTGCAGTTTTATATTTAAAATGTATTTTGGTCCAAACACATTAAGGACTTACATAACAGTGGAAGCCTGAGTTATTGTGAAAGACTAAGAGCACTTGGTCTTGTGCAGTACCCTTTGCAGTGTTCTGGGAGGTGAGCTTGCTCGGAAGTGTTGGGCATATGGAGATAGCTGATTCTAGGGGTGTTTGGGTTGCCAGGAAGTGCTAGAGAGTCATCAGATTTCCTTCATGGAAATATCTGTGGGAATGGAAGGTGTGTTGAGTGGTTCACTGGCAGAGTGGCCACTGCATGGAACAGGCTGGTAAAATGGAACAGGACAAATATTGGTTTGGATATTTTAAGAACAGTCTGGAAACACACCACATGAACTACTGAATGGTATTCTGGCAAAACTGGACGGGCATTGTTGCCCGTGCGTGAAGTACTGATGTGTGTATGTAAGGATGGAAATATACTTATAACAAATAAGAAACTAGAAGGTTCTCATAATTTAACGTCTATGGACTGTATAAACATGCTTGGAAGGAGCTAATAATACGAATAAGCATTACAGCTTTTGGTCTCTCAAATAACTAAGCAACAACCAAACACACACACACACACACACACACACACACACATAAACACACACACACACACACACACACACACACACACACACTAGTTATGTAATGTATGATTTTAGTAAATCTGCAGTCTGCTGAATTTAGATATTAAAGACAGGATTTAATAACATGGGCTTGTGTATAATAACACTACTGTCTTAACTTGTCATAAATGACATGCACTACATTGAACATCAAGGGGAAGCATGATGATTTTCTTATATAAGTAAATATGCATAACAAGTCATGTAATTGCTTTACCTTGAATTGTAGTTTTTGTAACTCATCTTGACCATATATAATACTTAGGCAGTTACTAAGGTAACTAATGTTTTATACATGACATCAAACTGACAAAGCTGTTCAAGAGAAACAATAGAAGCCTGAACTTGAAATATCACAGAATGTAACAATCATATGCTGAACAAATAGTATTAAACTAACAATAGACATTCAGTTTAATAACAATGGCTTGTGTATAATAACACTTCGGTTTAACATGTCATAAATGACATACACTATATTGAACATCTAGGGGAAACATGATGATTTTCTCATGTAAGTAAATGTGCATAACAAGTCATATAATTGCTTTAATTTGAATTGTGGTTTTGTAACCCATCTTGACCATACATAATACTTAAGCTGTTACCAAGGTAACTGATGTTTTATACATGACATCAAACTGACAAAGTTGTTCAAGGCAAACAATAGAAGCCTGAACTAGGAATGTCACAGAATGTAGCAATCACATTCTGAACAAATAGTATTAAATTGACAATAATCACTCAGTTTAACCTTTGCTGATTATACAAAATAGAATGTTGCCATTTAAATCTAAAAACTTTCAGTATATGCCATAAAATGGCAATTTATGAATATTGAAAAGGAACTTGTAATCATTAATCACAATAAGTGAAATTTGTTGTTTTAACCTATAATTTCCCTCATTTTATAATAAGAAATGACAGATATGAAAATCCTTATATGTAGGAAATGGGGGTGGCACTGATAATTAAAATGCACTAACTTTCATCAATGTTCACATAAAACAAATTTGATGCTTTAAGTAAGTTAGCAACAAAGTGATTACTTAAATGCTGGCAAATAATGAAATATAACTTCTGATATAGCCAGTAAAATACATTGTATTATAAACATTAGGTATAAATATTATTATTACCATCTATTTATATTAAGTAATAAGTTTTGAAAGACTTCATCAATAAGGGTGAATATGTTAAATAACTGTGTGCTATAATTTTTACTGAGGTTTTATATATGATACATCCTGCTCTACTATGATTGAATCGCTTATCTATCTTTCATGTAAATATTAATTGCTTATACAATAAGTAGACATTTATATTGTATTAGAATTCTGTCTGATCTACAATAGTACTATATCTGTTCAAAATAATATAAATATTGCTTATTCCTATTACAAATATTCTCCATATGATAATTCAATTTATGGAGCTCAGATGTTCTGGATTGTCAAGATATGAGTGATAATCTGATGTACTTAGGTTTATCCATCAGATTAGGAATGATTTTTATTCCAGTGCTAATGTGGATCGTAGTTTTGTTAACATTTATTATTTCAAATTTGTTATTTCACAAAAACATTTTTAGTATGCCTGACCAAAACATTACTTTATTGGTAAACACTCAAAGTGTAAAACTGACAATTTCCTTTATAAGCTCAAACATATACTTTATAGTTATCAGGGGGAAATGCTTAATAGTCACAATAAAACAAAAAATGCATAGCCTAAGTAACCTAAGATGGATTTAACTTTATCTTTAAATATCAATGGCTTAAATAATCCTAGCAAGAGATCAGATCTACTAAAATATTTAAAACTGAACAAAAAGCACAAATTTTCTTCTTTCAATAAACTCGTTTCAAAACAAATGACAATTACAAATGGAATCCTAAGGAATATATGATATTGACACAATCCACTTATAAGACAAAGACAAAAGGGGTAACAATTTTATGGAAAACCAATGTGATTAACCCAGAAATCATTTATAAGTATGAAGATAAAGAAAGCCTTATGGCATTAGTAATAGTTAAATATAATAACAGAATATGGACCCTAGCTAATCTATACTGGTTCGCAGGCATTGGAATAGGAACTGTTAAAAAGCACTTGGATTTCATTTCCAATAATTATAAAGGCAACTTAATATGAGGAGGAGATTTTAACTGTATATTTGATATTTCTGAAACTGCAAATAAAAGACTGCTGCATACATTTGCTGTATCAAAAGCTTTAAACAAATGGGTAGAATAATTTCATCTTGTAGATACTTTCAAATTGAAAGAAGATAAATCTTTGTTGTTTTCCCATCAAGATCACAGATTTAGTACCCAAACTAGAATAGATACAATATTTGCTGCCCATTACTTCCACTCTAACATCATTAATTTCTCAATCACTCCCTGCCCCTTTTCAGAAAACAATTCATTGATACTAAAACTTCAAAATGGGTACAAACCATTAATTTTTAACTCCAGAATTCCAGCATATATAACTAAAATTAAAGATTTCAAACCCTGGTTATTATCTGAATTACAGTTCTTCTTAGATATTAATTACACCACAGAGATAAATAAAATAATGATATGGGACTCATTTAAAGCATACATATATGGTAAAACCCTAACTTGATATAAAAAAATCAGAGAATGGGATTCTGACTTATTAGATCTACAAAACAAACTTTTGTTAGTAAAACCTGAAAAAAATAAAAATCATTTGGAGATGAAAAAGAAAGTAGAAGTATTAAATAATAAATACAATAAAATTCTAACACATAAAACTAGTTTAGCTTTAGAAAAACTAAAAATTAATACATTGGACACTTCTACCAAATATCTACATAATTTATCCACAAGAATCAAAATATAATCAAAAGCTAATAACATTAAAAGTATTTTCCATGAAAAGAAAGGGAAAAATATCTCGGATATAGATGACATTCTTGATGCCTATAGAAATCACTGTATGGAACATTTCCAAAAATAAAATATACATATTAATCAATTAAATCTAGATGAAAAATGTTCTAATATAAAAAAAACAGAAAAATTAAAACTAGATCTGCAAGCACCCATATCCTACAAAGAAATTACAGATACAATAAAAGAGGGTAAAAATAATAAAGCTCCAGATATAGATGGCATCATTATGGAAATATATACATTTTTTACTTCAAAGATACTATCCCTGTTCCATAAAACTCAAAATTCAGTCATCAGCTTTAATACTACCCTCTTGGATATATTCCTTAATAACACCAATCCTAAAGGAAAACAAATCCCCAAACCTATGTACCTAATATATATATATATATCTATATATATATATCTATATCTATATATATATATATATATATATATATATATATATATATATATATATATATATATATATATATATATATATCATTATTAAATAATGACTATAAGATATTTATGACAATATTAACTAACGGAATGAAAATATCACTATCCAAAACAATAAAGAATGATCAAACTAGATTTATATATCATAGACACACACATGACAATATCAAAAGGATAATTTCTCTTATAGATTATGTTAATAAACACTCAAAATTGGCTTAGATAAAGAGAAAGCCTTTGATTCCCTAAATTTGGACTATTTATTCAAAATCCTAATGCTATTTGAATTTTCTGCATCCTTTGTTCATCTCCTAAAGCATATATATACAAATAATTTAACGTATGTCAAGTTAGGTCCTTTTACCTCTGAATCTATACATATAACAAAAGGCACTAAACAAGGATGTCCCATGTCACCAATTCTATTTGCTCTGGCTATTGAAATATGGCAGATTCAATTCATAACAATATAAAAATCAAAGGAATAGATGTTTATGAACAATAAATTTCTAAAGTAATACTATTTGCTGATGACATATTACTAACATTATCTAATACAAAAGTGACATTAGAAGAATTAGATATATTAATTGACAAATTTCACATGACTTCAGGACTCCAGTTTAATAAATCAAAATCACAATTTTTATTTTTAAATTAAAAAAAGAACTGCAGACTAAGTGGGATCACATCTACCTTAAAATATCTAGCAACTGAGTTATGCAAGGATAATAATGAATTAGTCTCAAAAAACTACAATAATATCATCAATACAATTAAAATCTCTGTGGGGAAATTGGAACAAAATAGTATTAACATTTGAAGATAGACTACAGTTAATAAAAATGGTTTTACTGCCCAAGATCCTATATATAGCCTTGGCAATACAACTGTTACTAGAAATTAATATAATTAAAGAAGTAAATTCATGCCTAATAACATTTTTATGGTTTCCAAAAAGAAGCAGAATAGCTTTAATACATCATATCAGACCATGGAAACAGAGAGGATTAAACTTTCCTGATATAGAAACGTATATAAAAGCATCAATATCTAAAACACTCTCACATTGGATAAGTCCAAATTACTCTTCAAATTGGAAAGAATTACTATCTGTAATTTCAATAAATTAATTTGATTTGCAAAAAAAATTCAAATAACAGATAAAAACAATTTGCCATGGCACATATTATGTATGAGTATGCAATATAACATAACTAAACCCACTAAAACTCATATGACTAATTATTACATTGACTCATTTAGGAAAATTATTAATGCAAATGTAGATTTAAAAACTGGTTTGATCTTTTAACACCATTTATAGTCACAAAGAACTTTCCACATAAGATATATAGAGAAATTATTAATTCCTGGGAACAGAAAGCATTTGTTTGTTGGCTCCAATGTATCAAAGAACTAATAGTTTTAGATATGCAAGTAATAAAAACAACATACAAAATTCCACAACAGGACTGGCTAACTTTACAGAGTATTCTGTCATATTCGCAAGATTTAAGTAGAATAATTAACAATTCTTCATTTAAAGAAATACCTAAATTTACAAAATACATATATGAAATCATATATAATGACTTTCACATGGGAAACAGTATTTCAAAATTTTACAAAATATTGATAAACTATAAAACAACACCCAAAACCTCATATTGGAAATATATAACAAAAAGACACTCGATACAGTTAACTGAAAATATTAAAACAAATATCTTATTATCGATAAAATATACATCCTTTACACAATACTGGAAAGTTTTTAATTGGAAATGCTTGCACAGAGCATTCTTAATCCCAGACAGAATCAGTAAAATTAGTTCTTCCATAAAAGGAATATGTTGGAAATATGAACAAGTACACAATGCAGATTGGAACCACAATTTCTTTGATTGTGTTAAAATTAAGCCATTTTGGAATGGTATTAATAACGTTCTACAAGCTTTATTTAATTAATCATTTTATTTAACTAAAGATCTTGTATTATTAAATGTGAACAAAGGTCCTCATTTGAATAGGTCAAACATGTATCTAGTATAGACTATTCTTGCAATTTCAAGGAAGTGTATAACAAGAAAATGGAATACAAACACAATACAACTTTGGAAGACTTCTACAGTACTGAAGACCACAGCATTATTGGAAATTAAAATTAAAGAACTAAGAATTTATCCAAAGACATTTATCAACAACCCTTGGGGAAAAGTCTTATCGTTCATTAACACTATACAATAATTGATCAGACACTTTGATAATGGACTGGACATACTTATAAAGTAACTATATACATTAAGATCTGTTATAATTTCAGGCTAATGTAAATAGTGTACAGTTATTTAAGATGTTATGTATAAATACTATGGAATTCATTCAAATGTATTTGAAAAATAAAAAAAAATTTGAGAAATAAAACTAGAAACCAGATGTAATTAATTATCATAATTAAACTTTTTCTTTTTTCTTTTTTTTTTTTTTTTAATTTTTCTTTGTACGGTGCAGAGCAGAGCTCAGCCAAGCCGAGCGGAGCTTATACATACATGGCCGACACCTGCCAGACATCTAAAAATAGAAACCGGATGTAACTAATTATTTATTTATAGGTGTGTTTAAGTGTGTTTGCATGGTGCAGTGCTCAGCAGCACTAACAGCTAGCCTAGTAGTGTATGTGAAGGTATACTAGTTTGGGTTTGAGTCCGTAACAAGCAGAATATGTCTGCAAATAAATGTAATAGTTTTGTTTAATTTTATTAAACTTTTGTGAATTTTGGCACTGCTATGCTCTGCTAAGCACTGCTCATTCATGCTAAGCAGTGCATAAGCATGCTAATGGTTACCAATGTTTGTGCAATGCTAAGTCTCGCTAAAACCACAGTTCTGTGACTTTTCATGCTGCTTGGCTTTGATAAGCTGGTTTGCATGCTGCTAAGAGATACAGCCCTTTTTTGAATGTTGCTAAATGATGTGTAAGGGTGGGAAAACAAATGGCTGGCAGTGTTGGTGAAGATGTGCACTTTTGGGCACAGAGGTGGGGTATTCAGGAGTCCAGGGTCATGGTCAGGCTTCTTGTTAAAAACCATGAACCCCGGCTGATGCAGGGTGATTTGCAGGGCTCAGAGTGTAAGGCAGAGGTCTGGGACCATTTGGCCAGGGAACTCACCAGTGTTACTGGTATCCACTGCAGTGTCGTCACCATTATGATGACCTGAAAAGGAGAAAGAAGGGAGCCTTGGACACCTGGCCCCAAGAGCCAAGAGCAGGGAATGCCCCACAAATATGTAAGTAAATTTTCTTCTGTTTTACTAATATGCAAGCTGAATGTCTGCAAAACTGGTATGTGTAAAGGTGTGCTTCTCTTCTGATAGCTGCAGCTGAGAGGACTCACAATGTCGAGTCCCATGCTGGATACCTGTCATGAGTGTGGTAAGTATGGATGTAGTATGTTAACTGTAGTGGAATAAGCAAGAAAGACTAAACCATTTACTGCAGTAAAGTATACACAAGAAAATCTGTAGTGCAATAAATGGGCAATTAGAGCTGTAGTGCAATACATGAACAATAACAACTGATGTTCAATAAACAATAAACAATACAAATAACAGTAAGCAAAATGGTGTTTAGCAGGATTGTGTTGTTATGACCATGGCAGTAGAGCTGCATGCATTGCATGTCTATGGTAAGGTTGCTGCAGTCAAGGGTAACACTGTAATAGCTGTGAAATGCAAAATTAATGGCCTCCAAACTGTATTGCTTAACTCATGGTACTGTACAAGGCTGTCTCCAGACCACTTTCAGTCACATAATGCTCTCTGTTCCTCCTACTTTAGGTAATAAAGGTATAAGGGTGAGGTAGTCCACTCCATGGGCAGATATTGTGTGCATACTTCACAGATATTTCAAAGCAATAACAATACAAAATGTTCACCAGCATTGCTGACACTACAATAAAGCCGTTTGAATATATGTAGAACAGTTGTATTCCATGCATGTGTGTTCTACTGTCAGTGTAGTCAATTATAACACTGTAATAGTTCTAGAATGCAAAAAGAATGTCCTGTAACTTGTATTGCTCAACTCATAGTATGGTTCAAGGTTATCTCCAGCACACTATTAGTCACATTATGCTCACATTTTCTCTCTCCCCAGGAACAAAAGGTATATAAGTGAGTTAGCCCATGTTATGAGCAGATATTGTGTTTATATTTCACAAAGTTTTAAAATCAATAAGAATAACGTGTTCACCAGCATTGCTGACTCATAAATAAATCTATCTGCTTCCAGTATGGCTGCATTCTTTGCACGTCTGTACTAAGTTGCTGTAGTCTCTTATTACATTATTTGCAGATGTCCCCTGCAGTCACAGCTATTAGGCTCTACAGGCAACTAAGGCACGATGGCTGTCTAGTTTATGAACTGTACACAAACATGCCTCTCAAGTGTCACAATATCTTATACTGTAATTAATACTGCATAATCTGTCTGTCATAGGATTACCACAGACATTATTACTTGGAATGCAAAGCCTTACCAAATCTGCTTACAGAACACCTTGGTAGTTATATAAGTCCACACGCTGTGCAAGTGTTCTGTCTAGTTGTGTACCTGCATTTGTTACTGATTGACCCATACTGTCCCATGAAACAGCTTGAGAGGTATGTACATGCTACATTACCTATAGGAGACTTGTAGTCACTGTACACATGAGTCCCTCTACTGTCATCGGGAGGTTCATGGGACTTGAATTCCACAACACCCTCCCTATCCAAGGTGTTCATCCCTCTCATGTGTCACACACCACCCCTGTCTGCTGTCTTGTCTGTCTTATCTGTTTGCAAATGCATCCTCACCTACCCAACTTACCTCCCCCACACATACCTATGTCCCTTCCCCAATATTCCACTCTCAAGTTAAAAAAATGGGCACCTGCCCCAAAATAAAAATTTTGTCCCATACATATTTTTCCACTTCACACACGTGTACACTGGACACATGTAATTTGGTCCAATTGGGTTGACAACACAGAATAAAAACAGAAAAATATCCAGAAACGCATAAAGACGAACGCTTAGGAATCACCAAAAATGAAGCTGACCAATACAATCAAATTACACTTTTATTCGAAAAATTGATTTGGTGATTTCATCAACCAAAATGTTGACTTCATCAGAATACTAAATAGATGTCACTGATACATTTTATACCATTTAGATTTGGCGCCAAAAAAAAATCAAAACCAATCAACAAGCAGCAAATGCATGTTTTAAAATTTAAAGTAATACTATGTATAATTAAAGTTCATAAGAGCAATTGCTCTTAGATGTTACTAGTTACCCAGGTATGAATGACAGTGTACCTATTAAGCCACTTTTATTAGCTAAACTATAAAGCCCCTTGTCCTTACATGTTTCATATGCATATATAAAAATGTTTTTATGTAAAAATGTTTTTAATAAGTTTTTATATATAACAGATATATTGAAAGGTTGAAGTGCTTATCATTAATTATTTTTATGGTTTAGTATTTGGTAATATGCTTTTATAAGCTCGAACTTCTGAAATCTTGAATTACAGAATTTCAAGCCTATAAATTAGAAAATCCAAATACCCGAAACTACACAATCATGAAGCCCTAAATCCCGAAACCACAAAACCGCGAAATTCAAACTCCCAACACATTCAAGCACCATTACAACACACACGCACACAACTAAATAAGCACACACACCTACCCTTATGATATGCAGGGGGGCAAGCTCCCCTGCACACCCCCTTTCTTAAATATTCTAACTCCAAGTTCACACTACATACACACAGACACTAAGCATCACCACACAAACTACATTCCTCTCCCACACACCACAATAACAACACACACTAACACACACTACAGCCCCTACCCAACAACCTTAAACATAAACACTTACCTGAATCCACAAACACAGCGCAACACCAGAACCGCTAATTCAAAATCTCCCGCATTCGAGATTTTGAATTTCGCACTTCTGGGTTGCGATCTTCATATCCTTCCACTTTATTAACTCGAGATACCGAATTTTGAGATTTCAGTATTTCGAGCTTATAAAGTGTTCCCCTTTCAAATACACCTACTGTAGCAGTGACTCAGAAGCTCAGTTTGTTAAATGCCTTGCATACAGTATATTTTGCCACACACACTCCTGGGTTCAAATCCAGTGTTGTGTTTCATTTCAGTTACATTATTGTGAAGACAGTAATTAATGAATGACTCATTATCCACACAAAGCATTGCAAATTAAATAACTGCTTTTCAGTGCTGGAAGTCACAGGCCTGCAGATATAGACACACTTCACATATCTGTATAGCATTACTATATGTTGCCTAGTACTCTATTATTGACACAGTTGCCTAACATACATACCTTAAACACATGCTGTAATTGGAGTATAAAGGGTATCCTCATCCTGGCTCTGCCTCTACAACAAATCTGACACAGCTGACACAGATACACTTACAGCTTGTTGTCCTCCAAAGTGTTCACATTCTCAACTGTTTTGGCTGCAATTAGCATATCAGAGTCACAGATTGGTTTAGAGGCAATTACCTGCTAATGAGAAGCATGTTAAAATGCAAGCAGATGGCTATGGGGAAACATTCTGTTTGAGACTTTCCTCACACAGACCATGTCTTTGTGAAACATTACTAGTAGCACATTTCAACAGAGGAGTACTGCACTCCACCAGGTATGTAACTGTTTTTTTGTGTGTAACAGGATGCAGATGGGAGGATAGAGGTATGGGGAATAGGGATTACAGCAGTAAGCCTGTTTTAGACCTGTGGTAATGACATGTCATTGATACCCTGCTGTTTTATACATACATGGGATGTGCAATAGATCAGGGTTGCATTGTCTTTTGTCATTGTGGCACACTGGTGTTGCTGGACTGTCCCTATATAGTGGTTGTAATAGCACACTGCTATTTGTCTGGCACTGGTCTTATGGCATATTACTGGGTGGCTGGTCATACGGGGGGACACACTGCAGTGGACTGGAGCATTGGGTGTATGATCATACAACAGAATCTCTCATGGCAAACAGAGAACTACCTCAGTAATGATACTATCTCAGTTGTATCCACACATGTAGTGTCACACTGTGGGGTATGACATGTGTGAGCAAGCAGTGGATAATGCCAGCCATTTTGTTCTTGCTGTATCTGTACATGGTGGACATCCACGTATTTGCTCCTGTAATGTGTTTCCCTTTTGGTGTTTTTCGGGATGAATGTATTGTACACACAATGCCCCCTTCTCAGATGCAGAGAATGAAATCATACTTCAAGAACTACTGCAGCATCATCACATTCTCCTATCCAGGGGAAGACATAACCGGGAACAGCAGGCTGTAATGTGGGCAGACCTTGTCAGGATGTGAATGACAGTGGCCACCAGGACAGGACATATGAGCAGATTCAACACTGTGCTACAGACATGGTGAATGCTGCGTGATGAAGGGCAGCTGATGTAGCTGGGGATCATGCCATCACCGCTGGAGGGCCTGTAATGGAACAACCACTCACGGCCACTGAGGAATTACTGGTGAACCTAGGGACACACAGCAGCTCCCAGGCATCCATTACACCATACATCATGGATGTGGGTGCCACAGTGTCCACAGCAGAGGAGTATGCAGATAAGCTGACTGTGATCACCATTGTAATACTGTAGCAGTCATACTGTCAAGCTGTACATACCTTTACGTGGGTGTCAGGTCCATGTGCTGGGAGGGGGGGTTAAGATCAGTTGTACACTCACACTCAGAATGTCACCAATACAGCAAGTAACACAGTAGATATTGTACATGTGAGATATATCCATGTTTTACCTTGTTGTGCTGCAACATGCAGTGGTACTGATATTACCTCACCCTTACCTTTTTACAGGTCTATCAGGAGTTGTTCAAGGCCATGGTCCTGCTCCTAGTACACTTGATACTGTTTTGTTATGCTCCTGCTCCTAGTACACTTGATACTGTTTTGTTATGTATATATATAAAGTTAAGGGCCAGGATAATTCCCTATGTACTCTCAATGTTGTGTGTAACCAGAGTAAAATGTTTGTATGTTCCAGTCTGGAACAGTTACCCAAGTTTCCTAGAGTAGATAATCATAGGAGTGTAGTTGAATGAGCAGAAACACTTTTGCAGTTATATTTCAGAGCAAATAAGCCTCTTGGTTTGCATGAGGCAATTAATCTGACATGCCTTGTAAAAAATGAAAGGTCGATGGTACATACCTTAGACATTGTAACTTGTATTTGTAAATTTTTGTTAAGATAGGTGTATTGGGTTTTATGTGTTGTTTTATCAGGTATAGTGTCATATTGCAGTGGTGCAGCGGTATCGTTGTTGCCTCACAGCAAGAGGTTCTCCTGTTCGATTCTCGGCTGGAGTGCCTTCTGTGTGGAGTCTGCATGTCCTCCCCGCAGTCGAGTGGCATTCGAAAGACATGCGTAAATGGGCATGCCTTCGTTGAAGGTTGGGCATTGAGCTGGCACCTCGGCACCTTGAAAATCTACTGCCAATCATTAGCAGACAGGAGTTCCGCTGTGGCGACTTCTAAATGGGAAAAGCTGAAGGAACAACAGTGTCATATTGCATACATAAAAGGTGCATTGTATGGGTCAAGTGTCACATGATGTAACTGAAGTGCTTGTTATAAAGGCATTAGCCGAATGTGTATTTTGTTGTGAGGAAGTCTGTTGCACATGAAAGCAGAGATGAGAGGATGTGAGAGTGGTAATGCAGTTTTGGATCCTCATTATTATGACTCTTTCTGGATTTTCCATATATAATAGTGCAGGTGGTAATGTACTGCTTTTGTCTTGGTTTCTACAGGTAACCGGGGGGTCGTTGGGTTCTCTACCCCACACAACGTGATGTCAGTGTCTCTTTGGACTCTGATGATGATGGTGGCCACAGTGAGCCACAGGTGGGGTTGTTGGGGCTGAATCTGTCTCAGAAGTTGACATCCCTCTTCTGCCCCCATTGTCACCACACACACTCAGTATGCCTACACATACCCAGTTCCCACAGGCCTCAAATATTGGACAGTCAGAGGGTGGAGACATTGAACAGGCCAGTGTGGCAACTATGGCTTCAGTGAGTGTAAACACTGGCCATAGCCAGAGAGCTGTCAAGGTCCCACACAGGTGGATTGACGGGGTGCTCATAGGAGGACTGCTGTCCATCCACCACCTGTTGCAGATGTCACATCATGGGTCACTCGGCACATGTTTCAGGCCGTCATGGAAGCACAGGCACATTCTGAACAGAACACCAGATGTATGCTTAGAGTTATGGATGCAGCACAGTGTGACATCTGTATCTGCCTCCACCGCATTGGGGTCATCCTGGATTGGTTCACTGATACAGTGAACAGACGGTGGGCTGAGACAGTGTCTGTCTTGGACCGCACATTGTGCTGGAAAATGTGGTTGGAATTGGGCATTGGACATGTGCATGTAGGTCAGCAACACCATTTGCTGAGAGTCCATGCAGCCATGCACAGTTATAACCCCATAGTAGCAGTACATCCAGCACTACAGAGGGGAGTGTGCTGTTCACACCACAACATGGCAGGCCATGGGCACATGGTCCTGGGTGGTCCTGTGGGGGACATGGTCCCAGCAGACAGCAGTCACTGTCATGTGCTAGCACTGCATCTGACCTTGGGCATGGTGGTGCCAATGCAATGCCTGGCAGAGCCACTTCCCATGTTTAGAACCACAGACAGTGAACTGTCAATGCTACCATGTACAGTCCAAAGCTATCCAACATAAACACATGTAGGGCTAGCAATGAACTTGACTGTGTACATGCACACACACCACTGTCACATGCAGGTCACCTACAGACACACATGGTGCCTCTCTATGATCCATCTAACCTGCTCCCCTTCCTGACTCACACACATGCTGTCAACCATTTGGTCCAGCCTAGGCCTCCAGTACCCCCACACAACACCCTCTGCAAGTGATGATACCTGTGCCACATCCCTGCCATCCTTCCCATCGATGCAGGAAAATGAAGCTATGTATCTGATGCACAGGTTGACTATATTACATGACCTGTACTTGTGTAATCCAGTACTGTTTTGCCATGCCACTTGTAGTGGTCACGAACGTACATTGTATGCTGCCATGTGTCATGAATACACAACATACTTTTGTGGACCTTATGTTGCATGATGTTGTACTGGCGGTATTGTTACATAATGACAGGTGTGTCACAGACCTGTGTATGTTTCTGTTCCAGATGTCTGAGGGAATAACCTATGGATACACAGTGGCAGAGAAGCGGCACAGCATGGCATGGCAGCACAGCAGAACTATGACTTCAGCAAGGTACAGCAGTATACATGCATGTCTCCATAGGTTCACATCTATATGACAGTCTACCAAGGACAATGGCAGTGGTCAGCATACTCATGCATTCATAATTTATGAGAATGCCTGCTACAGGGCAAGGTGTGACCCTGCTGGCGTGCATATGCTGCCTATCTGTAGGGAGCATAATAGATGGATGACTCACTGTAAGGACATTAACCTGTTATGTGATGTTAGTACTACATGCTTATAGAAAACATTTGTCTAGCAGACATAAACAAACCCTTGAAACAGACACTGCCTAATGGTACACAGAGCACCTCAATGCACCTCAGTACATGCCATCTGTTTTACTGGCTGGGCGGCCTACATCTCAACACATTGTGTCTGCCTGAGTCCCTCTTGGACTGGGGTAATATGTGCTGGCCCTGTATCAAGAAGTATACAGATGTCTCTGATTGTGAGGACTGTATGGCTATTATGCTAGTTAAGTTCACATGTCCTACAGCTCCATAACATGATGTATACTGTTGTAACAGCCTCACACATAAACTTGACCACATTCAGGCTAGCACCACTTCCAATCACTACATACAGGACACACCAAGGCACACACATACTGCAAGTTGGCTGTATATTGATTAGAACACTTACCTATTTACTGGTTCACACTACAGCTCACAGTACCTGATGCATGCAACACAACTCATGTCTGCTAGTTCTATCAGTTTATAACATATAATGCTTGTTGATATCAGCAAGCTTTGTTGTGGTCAGTCATTTGGGGGGGGGGGTATATCACCCACTACAAATAAAATGATGCAAAGCCCTAAAAAATGTCTAAGTTACAAAAGTTACATATATGCCATATGGATATGCACATGCATTATGTTGGGAGGAGTGAGATTAGAACCCCTATCTAGGATTATACACTAAAGATCACAGTACGTATTGCATGCGCCACGGTTTACATCTGATACTGCACACTCAGCCGGTAGTCTTAAGGTGGCTCACATCATCAGGCCTTGTAGAAGATGGCAGTTTGGAAGCCAGCAGCAAGTTATGGGCCGAAAAAGTGCTTAACTACTACTGCTAGATAGGCCATGAGGGCATGTCCATTGTTTTGCAGGGGGTATATATATATATATATATATATATATATATATATATATATATATATATATATATATATATATATATATATACACACACACACACACACACACACACACACACACACACACACACACACACACATGCACCAAGTAGGCTGCAGTGACATTAGAACTCCTACTTATCTAGGCTTATACCCTATAGACTACAGTACTTATCGCATGCACCACAGATTAAGTCTGTTGTATATGTGATTGCAGGCACAGTACTTGTGCATTACACAAACTAGGCTTGTGTTGAACAGCATTTTTAGCCTGCAGAGTGATACTGGCTTGTACTGTTATCTGCATCTAGTATCCTAGCAGTGAGATAACTGTTGTTATCCTAGTTATGTGTGTATAGTTACCAGTATGGCCATATGTGGCTGCTTGCAGTTAGATAGGCAACAATGTGGGCAGGGACAATGTGCCCTGTCTATACGTGCAGCCACCATTTTACATTACACCACCTGCTCACCTGTGTTTATCTATGTGGTAACATCCAGCAGGCATAGGGATCTGTAAGTAAGTGGATTATGCACTGTTGCGCCCTTAGTTTGGATCCTTTGAGCAACATTATGGCTGTGTGATAGTGCAGTTTACTCACCATTATTAGGGTATGTAGGACAACACAGATATCCACACACATATTTATGTATATAACAGGGATGTATAGAGAAATGTAGCTGTGTGTGTGTATATGTATATGTGTTCTGTAGATATATGGGAGGAGTCTATGTATCATTTTAATATATATAGCTATATATATCAGTATATATATCTATTTGACACTACATAGCAATAGATATACTATGCATGTAAGAGAGAGAGAGATACTGACGGATGGATATGTATACATATATGTTTGTATGTATAGGAATTTATACATAACAGATAATTTCAATGAAGGGCCAACAGAATTGCACTAATTTTTACTAAGTGTACGGGCATGTGCAGTGGGACTGTCAGTACTTATAACGTGGCTCCATGCCACACCTACCCATAGTTCAGTCCAGGATTTTGTATGTTACAGACATAACATTTCCCCCTTGTTTCTGCAGCACTGCATGTCACTCAAAATGTCCACAGCATTCTCCACCAGTCTGCTGTACTTAATGCCAACTTATGTACCAACTGAGGTTGGTAATGTATAGACTGCATACCTCTCAACTGTCCTGATTTTCACAGAATGTCCAGAGTTTTGCCTCATATGTTTGGTATGTTCCTCACACATCTGTGGTCTTCTGGTGCTTTATTGTATGTCGACATGAATACATTCTACTAACTACAGACAAATAACTGTCTGTCAGACTTTATATCCATCAGAAAATATGTACTAATACAACATCTTTAATTCCAGCAACTGTCTAGGTTTATGTGACCAATATTTAAAATCTGTCCCTATGTTTGGCCCTTTCCCCCCCCAATCTTTCTGGCTTTGTTCAGATTTCCTGCACTAAGAGGTTGGGAGGTATGACATTCTGTGAAAACACCAACATACTACTAGCTCACATGCAAAAGATATGAGCAATTCCAGATTAGAACCATCACCCATGCTAGCTTCCCTAGTTCACTGAGCCAAACAGGTCGGTAGACAGGAAGAGGTCATTCATCACACAATCAACAGCATATATATGTACATTGTTATCCTGCATGACGAGAGACATACAATGTGTGAGCGCTATCTGTGTTACAGCCCTGAGATTGCCTGGTTCACTGATATACCATAGCTGATTTCTGTTAAAGTGGTTATGTGGTACACTGCTGTCTTGGGGGTGGGGGAACAACAGCACATGATCAGCTGGGGGTAGACAGTTGTCCAAATATCATGTGACCCCCACTGTTTAACGTCTCCCTTGCCTGATGTTGTGAATATTCCAACCATGAGGCCTAGTGAATATTAAGGAGCACATACTATTGGACTGGGTATTGATTGTCCCATGCGGATGTTAACTCTGACCAAACAGCCGCCATATTTCCTTGCATAACAGCAGCAGATCCATACATATGATACCATATTACAGTAATCCTTACAAGTAGGTTAGAGACTTACCTTGAGAATGCAGCAGTTGACAAAACTGTAGTTCAGGGCTAACTCTGTGTGATGCAAGCAGTACACAGCCAATGCATGTATAGGTACAGGTTGTCTGGGTTGCCTGGCATCAGCTATTTTAATATATGTATGTGAGTAGGAGTAAGGTGTCAGTCCCTAGGGCCCAAAGTTGTCAGTGAATGTGCTATGTGTTGTCTCTTAGCCAAATCCAGGGTGTACTGAGCATGCCTACATCTGCCTACAGGGACACCAGTAGGGGGTTCCTCCTCTGAGTCCTACTGTGAGTGTGGTTCAGGTGACCTAGGCACAGGTGGGGGGCTGTGTATCCCTTCCCTATGCTGATCCTGCTGCAGCTGCTTTTGCAGGATCATACTGTGTAGCATGGTGCATACTGTGAACATATGTGCACATGTGGCTGGAGAGTACTGCAGGACTCCACCAGATATACTGAGGCACCAGAACTATGGTTTCAGCAACCCAAACATGCACTCTGTGATGTTCCTAGTTTGTGCATATTCCTCATTATGGCATTCTTCTGTGGGTGGGTGTGCATTTCTGATGGGTGTCATCAACCATGGTTCCAGTGCATAGCCAGCATCCCTACCTAAATGGATGTGTGGGATGTCCCCCCTAGCAAACATCTGGTACAGCTGTGATGCATGCCAGATATGGGAGTCGTGATAGCTACTAGGGCCGCCAGCACACACATTCATGATAATGCCCATGGCATTGCACATGACCTGGCAGTTGATGGAGTGGTACCCCTTGTGGTTTACATAGATTCTACCCTCCTCACTGGGTGGTACCTTGATGTGTACATGAGTATAATCTATGACTCTCAGTACATCAGGATATTGTGCTACATGGTAGAAGTGTTGCATATTGCTAGCCCTCACCTCAGGGGTGAGGGGAAAACATATGTGCTCACTGATATGTGGTAGCATGGCATCCAGGAACTGGTGGAGTATCCTGGATCCAGATGCCTGTGAGACCCCATCATGTCCCCAGTTGGTCTTTAGAAGTACCTGGGGCTATTATCCTAAGGGCTACATATACCTTTGTCTCCACTGAGGTGGGTTCCTCTGTTGGCTCTGGTTGTGAGTTGAGGGCAGCAGAGCTCAGTGAGTTCTTGTAGTATGTCCCTGTCCACCCTGTAGTGCTCTACAATCTCCAGCTCATGTAGCTCCTGGAAGGTTACCCTGGGCCTGAACACGCTTCTCCTTCTCAGTCTAGGCCTGTTGTCAGCAGCAGCAGCATTGACTTCAGCATCTAGCACATACAGACGTAGCAGACCTGCAGCAGCCCCTAACATTCTCTCAGTTAAAATTCCCAAGTCTGTACTCCAATGGTGCAGAGTATGGGGGTGAAATCAGATTGTAGGGTGTCTGCATACTTTATAGTGCTCTGCTGTAGGTGCTGCCTGCATGATTGGCTACCTATGATGCATTGCACCTGCCTAATATATCATTGGCATCATTTAATGCCCTAGGTTAAGTTAAGCAAGGATCAACACTAATTAATACATCATTGGCTTTTTAGATACTCTGAGCATTGAGGCACACCGGGCAAATGCGCACCCCTTAGGTAAACAATGCTTAGCAGTCAGTGAACACCCCCACAAACTTGCATGCTCAGCATGGCGGCGTGCCATGCAAACAGAAGCAGCTATGCTCCAATCAGCTCAGAAGTTAGTGGACACACCCTCTCCCGATGTCAGCTACCTACTGTGTGGACACCAATATTGCTCCCTACATGGAGGGGATCTGCAGACACAATTACCCCATTATGCTATTCAGTAACTCCACCTCATTTGCACAGGGATCCATGCTCACAGCCTGGATACCAGATGCCTCCATGCCTTACCACATTACTGACAGCACCAATGCACCATTGTAGATACTGCACCCAGGGTCCTGTAATATATATATATATATATATATATATATATATATATAGCATGTTTGCACACTGCGGCATGCCATGCAAACATGCGAAGACTGTTAAAAAAACATTTTATTTTAAAATATTTACTGTAACTTTTGGAATACTTAGAGGATAGTTTCACTCATATCTCTGTGTGCTGTGCCATTTCTGTCAATCTATCTACATTTTTACAGCCTCTTTTGTCTGTCTACAGTCCTATACATGGAATTTTTCCATGTACACTATGGACACTGACACAGGGTTTGCAGAGCTGCCTATCTCCTTGCTGGATCACTCTACCTGCCTCATTTGCATGAGATTCACCTGCTTATGAGGTGATTTGCATTTCACAGAACTTCCTGTGTTGGCGAGTGCATGCATGCTGCCCAGCAATGCTTACTGGATCGCAAAACTCCTTACTTTTGTGTAAGCAGCATGGCACAATGCCTACACCATGAAAAAAAAAACATGTAGGCTTTATTAAATTCCTCCCTTCATGTATTTAAATAACTTTTTTTGCCTCCTACCCTGTAGCAATCAGGCATCCCCAGCAGCACCCTTGCAGTGGTCACTTAAAAGTGGTGTCTCAGCCTCCAGATACACTTGGGGGGCTGATACAGATAGTCATAATGGCTTAGAGAAAGAGAAGAGGCAGTAGGACCTGCAACATTAGCATTATAGACTTTTCACTTATAAAAATGTGTCTAGCCTTCTTAGGTCTAAGCGGGTCTCTATGGGTCATATTACTTGGAACTTAGGAGTCATCTTGACCAAAACTCAGTGCCTTCCTCCTGGTCTGGTACTCTCTCTGGTCTCATAAACTACCAACAATTCATGCAAGTAAGGCCAGGTGCATGGCAAAAAAACACTTGATATACACCAACACATGAGCCAGCACTCCTCACACTATGGCAAATGGATAAATAAATAGCACAATTCTTTACTAAGCAAACATAGCTTTATTCCACCACAACAGCATGCCGGTTTTGGCTTAATTAGCCTTCATCAGGGATTCAATACCAACAAATAATATTACAAGACTTAAATACACACCTCTTACAAATGACTGGTCTCTTACAAATTCCAATTAAGTCCAGGAGGAAACAAAGCTCCCAGCCTAATAATCCAATGTTTCTCTTTATTATTTAGCATAGTGTGCCAGCGTCCTTTATTATCCCTGTTTAACACAATCTTATCAAGAATAATAAAATTAAATCTTGCAGTTTTTTGCTGTAAAGTATGTTTGTATAAAGCATCGGATCCTCTGGCACATCTAATATCACTAAGATGTTCCGAAATCCTGAGTTTCAATGAGCGTGAAGTTTGTCCAGCATAAAATGCTGAACAACGGCATATGGCCAGATATATGACTCAGTCTGTATCACAATTCCCAAAAATATTAATTTGATACATCTTTGATGTGTTAGAGGATGAAAGCCTTAGGAACGTATTTACAAAAACTACAATGACCACAGGGAAGGTAACATTTCACTACCACACCCCTTAAAGTAAACTGTCCCAAAGGTTGTTTAGCTAAGTCACCTATCTTATAGTGATTAAACAATTCACCCAAAGTCTTGCCCCTTCTAAAAGAAAAAAGACAACTGCCAGGTAATACGTTTTTTAAACGATCATCCATCAGTAGAATGTACAAGTATTTTTGAACCAGTTCATAAAAAAGCTAGTGTTACAACTAAAATTCATGATAAGCCTAGGAGTCCAATCAAATAATTTCTTGGTTGGTATTGTAGTAACTGCTCCCTACTAACTTGTCTTATTGAATCACATCCAGGACGTTTTATTGGAGGAATGAGTTCTCTTCCTGTTCACCATGATGACATCCTGGAGGGAGTTTACGTTGTGGAAATGAAGCCTGAGTGGAGCAGTACCATCTTTTGTGACACTCCAAGGTCCGTATATTATGTTATATTCCAATTTATTTAGAAGAAGTCTCAGAATTATTTATTGAGAAAAGAAGGAAAAAGAAATTAAACAAATTTAGTCACTGGTTCTACACTCTTTTGGAAAGTTTTGGATTGTTCCATTTGTGATCTGCCCCCGGAAACCTGGGTGAAATGGTTTGTTCTGGGTAGTATTGGTGAGTCTGCATATGCTGTATTTTATAGAACAAGCAAGTTTTCTACTGTCATTTTTGGTGGGTGTTATACAACAGAATTTCATTTAAACAACTTTTCATAAAGAAGGTTAATGTTGGCAACAAAGGATTTGGCTCAACTGGTTAAAGGGCTGACTGCTGATAAAAGAAATTGACATTCTTTAACAGAATTCTGATAAACAGCATGCTGGTACTGTTTTAAATTCTACTTCTTGTAATGATTTATTTAAACAATTGTATGCAGCTATGAAGGACTTGAGAACTAATGTATGCATTACAAACCTTTTAAATCATACTATATGAGAAGTTTTTGTCCTGGGGTTTGAGGGTTTATTTACAGCCCTTTGTAAGAGGGTTGGATGACCAACTTATGAGTGAATGGCAAGAAGCTCAACAGTCTGATCAATGCTTTTTGTAAAGGTTTTGTTGCCATTTTATGAAAGACAAAGAGTGTCTGGGTGATAAAGTGAGGATGTTGCAGGAATCAGTGAAATAATATGAGCAACATGTTGAATCTGTCAAGCAGACTGAGATGCTGACAAAAAAATAGTCACTGTGGAATATGAATGAAAGTTAAAATGCTTAAGAAATTTTCTAGAGATTCTAGAGATATCAGGTTGGGAAACAATTTGATAGGAAAAAGTGGTTACGTTTGTGAATACTAAGGAGCAGCCTTTTGTTAAAAATGTAAGAGAAGTAAGTCTGTTTTAAGGAAATCTGATTGCACTTCTGGGACTTTGGCTGAAGACTTTTCTTCAGCCACTGAGACTGATTTAGAGACTTCACCCTCTTTTCCTATTCCCAAAAAGAAATTGATGGTTATCCCTTTAGACCAGTCAGGAGTGCATGGAAGAAAGCATCGGTGCAGGAGGTTCAACCTTTGAGACATTACTGCAATTAATGATGACCAAGTAACAAAAATGGGAATGTTCATAATATAGCATCTGTGTCTTTGTTTTTTGTTGATATTAAATTATTAAACAAAGGTTTGAGTTTTGTTCCATGTTAGAATGTACCAGAAGACATCTTTGTCAACGATGTGTTTTCTTTTTGTAGATTATGACATCTGAAATTATATTTTTTGGATAGACATGATCAAGAGGGTAGTTCAAGTAAAAAGCCCTCCACTTTCACACCCCTGTTAACAAATTTGTGGTCAGCTTTCAGCAACAATTGTGGAAGGAATTGCATTATATGTATCATGCTGATTCTATCATTAGGAAAAATAAATGAACCAAGGTGGAATGGCATGCTAGGAAAGATTTGGCTTCAATAACAAGTTGTTATTAATAGGGCTGATAAAGGCGGTACTGTAGTTGTATGGGACTGGGCCATGTACTATGCAGAAGCCCAAAAACAGTTATCAGACCATCAGTATTATCTAAGAATGTACCTGGATCCTACTTCAACATTTAAGACAGAAATTGACAGCTTTTTGAGGTTAACAATAGAGGATGGTATTATTTCCAGAGAAATATTTTGTCAGTTGACAGTAAAGGATCCTCTGAGACAATATTTGTATCTCTTACCTAAGATTCACAAGAATTCAAATTGTCCACCTGGTAGGCCCATTGTTTCTGGTAAGGAGTCTTTGATGGAACCATTATCTGAATTCCTTATGTATTATTTAAAACTTTTTCAAGATTCAAAATACTACTGAATTTTTAAATACTATTGAACATATGCAATTAGATCATGGTTGGTTATTGTGCCCATTTGGATGTAAAATCTCTGTATACTAACATTCCTCACTGCGCGGGCTTGTTAGCCTTAAAATATTGGTTGAATAGCGCTTTCATTTAAAGCTTGGGTTTCAACACATTTTTATTATGTTTGGCTGAGCATGTTTTAACAAAACAATGTGTCTTATTTCAGAGAGGAATGTTCCTTACAATTTAGGGGTACAGCTATGGGTGTGTCATTTGCGCCCATTTATGCTGACCTCTTTATAGGTTTTATTGAAGAACAGATTATTTATGATGGGTCCCATAATATTTATTTAGAATCTATGGACATTTGGAGACATTATTTGGATGACTCTTGGTTGGTTTGGAGGTCTGATGTTACATATTTGTTGGAGTTTGTCAAACACCTTAATGATAATAAATGGGGTATTCAATTCAGTATACATCATGACCCCAGACAGACTGTATTCCTAGATGTCCTAGTTACTGTGGAGGAAGATGGAACTTTGAGTAGTCACTTCTTTAGGAAGTTTCCCCAGTTAAAAACTCTTTTGCAAGTGAGTAGTTGCCACCCCAACATGTTATAAGAAATCTCAGTTTATGAAACTAAAAGAATTTGTTCTTCTGAATCAGTATATAATGCTGAAATGCAAGACATGATGAGGAGGTTTTGTGAGAGGGGATTTAAGCACTCCGATATATAGAATGTCTGTGATTCAATAAGGCAAGTTGGTAGGGAGCAATTACTACAATACCAACCAAGAAAGGATTTGATTGTACCCCTAGGCTTATCACGAATTTTGGTTGTAACACCAGCTTTTTATGGACTTGATTCAAAGATACTGGTACATTCTACTAATGGATGATCATTTAAAAAAGTATTACCTAGCAGATGTCTTTTTTTCTTTTAGAAGGGTCAAGACTTTGGGTGAATGATTTAATTACTATAAGAAAGGTGATTTAGCTAAACAACCTTTGAGACAGTTGACTTTAAGGGGAGCAGTAGTGAAAAGTTGCTATCCATGTGGTCACTGCAGTTTTTGTAAGTATGTTCCTAAGGCTGTATGCTTTTCATCTTTTAATACATCAAAGGTGTATCAAATTAATATTTTTGGGAATTGTGATACAGATTGGGTCATATATCTGGCCACATGCAGTTGTTCAGCATTTTATGCTGGACAAACTTCATGTTCATTGAAACTCAGGATTTCAGAACATCTTAGTGACATTAAATGTGCCAGAGGATATGATGCTTTATACAAACATACTTTACAGCATAAAACTGCAAGGTTACATTTTGTTATTCTTGATAAGATTGAGTTAAACAGGGATAATAAAGGAGGCTGACACACTATGTTAAATAATAAAGAGAAAGGTTGGATTATTAGGCTGGGAGTTTTGTTTGCTCCTGGATTTAATGAGAATTTGTAAGAGGTGTGTATTTAAGTCTTGTAACACTGTTTGTTGGCATTAAAGCACTGATGAAGGCTAATTATGGCAAAACCAGTATGCTTTTGTGGTGAAATAAAGCTATATTTGCTTAGTAAGGAACTGTGCTACTTATTTATCCTTGCACCATAGTGTGAAGAGTGCTGTCTCATCTGTTGGTGTATATCAAGTGTTTTTTTGACATGCACCTGGCCTTACGTGCGTGAACTGTTGGTAGTTTATAAGACTAGAGAAAGTACCAGACCAGGAGGAAGGCACTGAGTTTTGTTCGGGATAATTCCTAAGTTCCAAGTAAGATGACCCATAGAGACCCACTTAGAACTAAGAAGGCTAGACACATTTCTATAAATAAAAAAGTCTATAATGCTAATTCTGCAGGTTCTATTGCCTCTTCTCTTTCCCTAAGCCTTTATGGCTATCTCGGATGTCAAAATATGCCTACCGTCAAATACCTATTGCCAGGTTACTCAGTACCTGAGATTTAAAGTGCCAGGTACCCATTACCAATTTACTACCATGCCCTTTGGTTTGTCTGTTGCACATAGCTCCAGCAGTTGTATATTGCAGGACCAAAGACATTCATATTTACTCTTACCTAGATGGTTGTCTCATTCAGGCTCCCATATGGGAGGAGACACAGTCTGCCATGCAGTTCACTGTAGCCTGGTTCCAGAGTCTGGGACACTCTTTGAATCTGCCCAAATCTCATTTAATCCCATCTCAAATGGTCTACTTCTTGGAAGCCATTTTGTATGCTGCCTGTCAAAAGGCATTCTTGCATTCCTTCCCTCAAAGTAGTTGCTGTTTGCCACATTTTTCAATTCCATAAAAAGCAGAATGTGTCAATGAGGAATAAGCCATCCATGCTGTGTTCTGAAGGTCCATTTGTGTATGTGGGCTCAAATCCCACACTATGTAGACATGTGGGAGGCTGTTATAATGGTTAAGGTATTTACCTTACAGACACAAAGTGCAGGGTTAGATTCTTACATGGGGTAATTGGCTAGGCTTAAAATGAGCCTAGTACTAATTATCTATGATCCTAAAAATAGAAAACAGCCAAGGAATAATTCAGGAATATGAGGCTACATGGCATTTTCAGTCATAATAATCCCCTTGGCAAGCCTTCACATGACAAAACTGAAGTGGTACCAACAGAACAGGTGGTACCAACATACCCATTCCTTAGAACACACCACACCTCTGCTGTTTTGTACTTATAAAGAGTCATTATGGTGGAGTCAATAGATAAATATCAGTCAGGCAATCCCTTTCAAACCAGGCCCAGACATCCAAACACTGGCTATAGATTTCATGCACATAGCTTGGAGACCCATTTAAGGTAACTGAGAATTCAGGAGACCTGGAGCAAAACACAGAGGAAAATGCACATCAGTATGAAATAGGTGATGGCTGTGGTCTTAACCATTACAGTATTCAAAATGGTATAGTAGCCAGGGACCTTGATTATCCTAATAGACAATACAGCAGTTAAATGGTACATGAACAAGCAGGAGAACCCTTCTTACTTTTTGCACAGGCTGGACGTGGTAACTTGATATCTGTCCCAAGAGTCTGATCTAACCCTCAAGATGGTTATCTGCTTGCAAAGTATGAATACCTTCTGTCCTAGGAAAATGCCTTGACTAACTAGCTAAGCAGAACAGAAGTAGATCTTCATGTATGGATACTGAACAGGAATGTATATATGGACTTCGTGTACATGAGAGTTGTGCCATAAATACACCTTTTTGCTTCTCAAAAAAAAAAATAAGAAAATACTGCAAAGCAGTGAAATCAGTATGGAGCTTGTAGTTAATCCACAAATACAAACAGCAAAGAAAATATAATGGAGGTAAACCACCACGACTGAAGATTCCAAGAATAAAAGGAGCTTTTTATTAACAAGAGATAAGTGCTTTCATGCAATAAGCACTTCTTCAGACCTGACCATTAAAACTGAACACCATCCTTATATACACCATAAGAGCAATTAAGATCAATTAAATCACATAGCAACCAGTAATTAACAATTAAATGAATGCCTCAATTTATGTAATTTCAAAAAATGGCTTAAGAGGAAAACTTTCATTCAAGCCAAAATGCTTATCTGCTTGCAAAGTATGAATACCATTTATAATAACATCAATTTTAAAGGTAATATTGTTTATTGTAGGCATTTTGTAGATTATTTGTTTATATTGTGGAAAGGCAATGGTATACAATTGAAAACATTTGCTCAAGGCTTGAACACCAGTACTCATTTTTTAAGCTTTACATTTAATTTCTCCTACTCAGCTATAGATTTTTTGGATGTTCAGCTAGTTAAGAATAATTGTGGGAGTTTAGATACAAAGGTTTTAGGAAGCCTTGCTAGAGGAATAATAAACTCCATTGTACAAATATGCACCCCACTCACATTTACTGTAATACAATGAGAGGCCATTTCCTAAGAGCTTCTAGATTACTTACTGATGTTGTGGATGTGGAAGATGCTTTTCAGACTTTAAGTACTGAACTAGCAGATAGGGGATATAAACTCAAAGAAGTTAAAGAAACAGCTGAGTATGTGAAGAGTGTTAGGGGAACATTGTGTTGTCTCTATTCCTCTGCTTTTATACACTCAAATAATGAGATTAGATCCATTAGATCCACACAGAATTTTATAAGAGTCAACCTTTCTTATACTAGTAACATAGAAATGGTATGTGATACAGTTAAGAAAAATTGGTCACTGTTACTAGTGGATGAGTGTGTTAAGAATTTAGTGGGTGAAAAGCCTAGTTTTGCCTTTAGGAACAAACCTTCATTGAAACAAAGGTTATGTTATACCAAAAATAAAAATTTGAACAAGCCAACACTTTATGTTTGAATGGGTACATTCCCTTATCACAGCTGCAAGGCTTGCAACTTCATCTCGGAAGTTAATTATTTTATCCACCCAGCAACCAAAATGAGATTTGAAATTAAATTTTATGCTGACTGCAAGAGTCAAGCTTTAGTATACCTGGCTACTTGTAAAGACTTTATGCTTTTATGTTGGGAAAACAAATCATAGTTTGAAAGACAGAATTTTAGAATACTTGGGAGAAATTAGGAGGAATGTTGACTTTTTAAACATATTAAATTGAATTCTGGTCACTCTTTTGTTTTTCAAGTGTTGCAGTTAGTACATAAGAGTTTAAGGGGTGAGTTTTTGAGAAATAGAAATGAAACTGCTAAAACAAAATGGATAATTACTTTACAAACAGATATGCATTTTGGCTTGAACGAAAGTGCTCCCTTTAAGCCAGTTAAGAATATACTGTACCGGGACACAACATAGGAGCCTGAACAATGGACAACTTCTCAATCAGTTAGGCATGTTTGCTTCGTTATGCCTTTCCTGCCATTCTTGGCCTCCTTAACATGATTTGTAAGGTTTAAGAAGACAGAACAGAAATCTCAAAGCATCTTTTTAGTTGACTTCCAAGATGGCTGCACAATAAGTAACAGCTTAATTTCAACTCTCCCAGTGTAAAGACAGAAGCTCAGAAATGTCAGCCGGTGAACTTGCCTTTTTGGGTAAATTTCAGTAAATGGCTGGTAAGTACACTGCTTGGATGCCAGCAAAAAAGAAATTCAGAGAATATGAAATGCACTCAACCAGAAAAGGTGAAAAGAAAACTCTGACTGGGAAGGATTTTGTAGCTGTTCAGCAAAAAGCATTTCAAGCTCCAGTTTTGGTGCAAGACATGACTTCCAGTAACCTAAAGGAAATAATAATTTGTATGTGCTCAGAGCTGATAAAATAAACAAAACACTGATGGAGTATATCAACTCAAATAACAAAAGGCTGGATGGAAGAAGCTTTAAACCAATATTCAGATGAGGTGCTAAAACTGCAAAAATTAGAGGTTGAAATGAAGAAAATGCTGGCAGAATATGAGACTGCTCAAAAAGAGATGCTTTAAAAATTAATAGAATTAGAGGACAGAGCATGTAGGGAAAACCTGAGATTTTCTGCTGTACCAGAGAAGCTTGAAGGAACAGACTATATTAATTTTATGAAAGCACAAATAAGTAACTGGACTGGTATTCCACACCAGGAGATGTTAATTGTGTATGCTCCAAACCTGGCCATGAGACAGCAACCAAGACCTGTAATAGTAGAGATGCAATCCTACCATCAGAAGGAGTTGTTCTGACAAAACTGCGGCAGAAGGACAAAGTACAAAAGTTATAGACAGTAAAGTGTTTGTGGAAAATGATTACTCACCATACACCAAGCAGAAGAGGAGTAAATGTATTTCACTAATCGGATAATGTTGACAGGTAGGCTTGACAGCATGCTAAGGAGGAAATATAAAAGCCTGTCTACAAAAAGCAAGCTGTTTACTTCTTGTTCTTCTGGTAATAAAGAGAGACTGTACCAGTGAAACATTTTCCAATGTTTCAAAGGAAAATGCTTGAAAGACAGAAAAAAGCACAAGTGTTGAGTAGAAGAACTGGGAGTACTTTGGAAATGAAGCAGAGACCGAATTTGGGAGGTGGAGAGCAACAGGAAGAAAAAAAATTGACAAATAAATGTGGGATTACAAAGTATTAATTATATTTGTGAAACATGACAAAACAATAAAGCCAGGAAATATTGGACTTTTTTTTCTTTGTTAAACTTGAGGGGGACTCCAAAGCATATGCCCTACATCATGGCTTTAATGTTTGGATGAGCATTTATGAGAGGGGAGAATGAAGTAAAGAGTTACTGTAAGGAAAAAAATGTTCTTAAAAGTAGTAGTATTTTTATAATGCATGACAGTCTGTATGCTATAAAATAAAGCTTTCTCAGTTATTTTCAAGTGTAATAGGGATACTAAAGTAAACAGGTGTCCCTGTTTTTTTCATTCTTCTTCTTCTTTATTTATTTATTTATTTATTTCATTCTCCTTGTTCAGTTTTAAGAAATGTAGGCACTGCAGCGTAAAAAAAAGCAAGAAAAATTGATGTGATTTTTCTTAATCTTGCATAGTGGAATAACTGGATTAAGGCCCTTGGCTTGATTTAGTAACAGGTTTTAAATGGAAGCAAATAAAAAAAGAACACCGAATATAATAAAAAGCTTTCCTCTAGCAAATAAATGAGTGCTTGTAATGCCAACTGTATATCTGGTTTTCATATCGCCATGGAGACAATCTGATGAGGAGCAATGAAAACAGAGTACTTCTTTATTTCATTGGCTAGGAGATAATTCTTTCTGAAAGCATTCAAGTGTTTTCCCAATCTGGAACAGGAATAAAGATATCAGAAAAACAGACAGCACTGGATAGAAGCCTAGTCTGTACCATGCATTTTAGCATGGATAGCCTTCCTTATAGGTTAATCCAAGTCTATCAGTGTGGCTGTATAGCTGGAACAATTGTTCCTATTAGGAGGGTTAAACCTCAGTATTTGAAGATGTACATAGTTTTGTGTGTTACTATTAAGTTAATAGGTTTTAGGGGTGTTATGGGTGTGGTTTACTTTTTTATTTGTTTGAGGGCTTTCACTAAAGCAAAATTCTTTGCAAGATGTGACATAGGTTCAAATAGATATAAGAAGAACAACTGTATAAAAGATTAACCTGACAAATATTAGTGAATGCATATAACACAAAACCTGGAGCTAGACATTAAAAAGCTGTTACACATAACAGTTGGGAATATTAACTTCTCAACATAATGACAACACTTTCTTTTTTTATCCTTAAATGTGAATGATTTCACAGATATGTACAAAAAATAAAGAATATTGAACTATATTAAAAATGCAGAGTGCAAATAGCTATGCTACAGGAGAAACATTTGGAAAGAACTGAGCATGTGAATTTGATAAAGAAAAGTTTTCAGGGTGGTATTCAGCACAATATCTGGGAAAAAGGAAAAGGGGAGTGCTTATATTAATTGCAAGAGGAGCGCCAGTAGTGATAGAAGAGGATAAAAAGATAATAATGGTCAATTTGTAGTACTAAGGAGCTACTGGCAAGGGAGGAGGATTACACCGGCATGTATTTAGATTCCACCTAAAACTGCTATAATGGAGCTTAAAGAAAATACTTAGAGAAATAATCAGCTTTCAGCAGGGAATATTACTTACAGGTGGGGACTGGAATTTTATTTGCAGCAGTGAAGATGTGTCTGGGAGGCCCAGAAGGGAAAATATAACAAAAGAGGGTAGGTTTTTGAAGATGTGAATTCAGTCGTAGGAGTTTGGAGTGAATTTACATATTATTCCCCAAGATACAAAAACTGGGCTGGGCTAGACAGAACTTATATTTCACAAGAACACGTGCATTTGATTGAACATTTTGACACAGATCCATTAACTATTTCAGATCACATGCCAATAATAATTAAAATAAAAATGCAGGGTAATGAAATAAAAATGACACACTGGTGCTTTCTCATCTATCTGTTGAAAAGAGAGGAATGTAAGGAATGGATAGTAGAAATTATTTGGGAGTTATTAGGAAAGATAGACATTTCTGCTGAAAATATAGGTAAGGAGTAGGATAAATTTAAAGTGGAGTTTAAAAATAGGGAGGAAATAAAATAAAGAGCAATATGGTTAAGAAATAACAAGAATTAGCTTCATAAGTTCATAGGAGATTACTAGGCTAATGGCTCTAGGGCCTTTACAAGCTTAGCCATGTGAAAACCCAAGTACCCTTATGACCATAGCTAGATGGTCATTATTTACAGAGTGATTCTGTAATCAGCACTGATTGCCCCTGTCCATGAAGGACATAGGTGCTACCCCCAGGGTGAATTTATGGTCACCCATCCAGTTGTCAAAGTTGAGCTTGAATAAGGTCATTGAGGAGTTCTGCTTCACATGGACTGGGAGCTTATTCCAGAGTGGTGGCAATCTCTGAGAGATATATCTGTCCCTCCAGCATGTTCTGTTACTGCCACAGTCTAGGTAAAGATCCTTGGAGTGTGTTATTCTTGTGCCAACTGATTTGCGAATATGCAGCATTTCCATTAGGGCAGGGTCTGAGACTGCTCTTTAGGCCAGGCACAGGTCACTTCTCAGCAGCCTGTATGATATAGAGTACAGTAACTGGGCTTTCAGTCTTTCCATGTTTTGGAAACCCTGGATTCTCTTGGTTAGAAACCTCTGTGGTCTCTCCAGTTCCTCCAGGTGTCTGGTGAAGTACATAAAGAAGGGAGCATTGTACTCAGTTAGTGGTCTGATAACAGTCAAGTACAGCGGAGCTATAGCCTCCCTGGTCTTGGATGTGATGCCCTTATTTATGAGATGCACACTGTAGAATGATTTTTGTACCACTATGTACACATGGTCATTGAAGTTTTGATTGCTAGCAACCTGTGTTCCCATGTCTTGCACCACTGAGTTTGAGCTTAGAGGGGTGCTATCTATATCATAACTAGCAGGGGCTACTTCTTTGCCAAAGGGGACAATGAGGCATTTTTTCCATTAAGTTTTAGTCTGTGAGTTTGGCACGAATTATTTGTTTGTGTCAGCCCTTTTTCTAATATGTTAACATCATTGGGGGACTCTGTGATTGCACTAAGTTTACAGTCATCTGCAGACTTGGTAAGCCACAGGCCATCTACCTTTGCCTGGACTTCAGAGAAATATATTCCAAATAATAGAAGGCCCAACACAAATCCTTATGGTACCCCACTGATAACTGGTCTACTGGAGGAGGTGGACTCCCCAGCTTTGACAGTGTCCATTCTGTCGGTGTGCCAGTTTGCTACCCATCTAGTAATGTATGGGTTAATCCCCAGCTGAGAGAGATTTTCTATGATACCTGAGTGGAGGATTGTGCCAAAGGCCTTGGCTAAATGAAGATAGGTGGTATGTACTGTTTTGTCCTCATCCACAGCTTTGGTGGCACTCTCAAAGAAGTCCGCTAGGTTTAATAAGCAAGATCTACCCTTGATAAAACCAAACTGGGTTGGGTAAAGAGTTTGAAGGTCGGCTACATCCTTGTGGATAAGGTCCATGATGATTCTGTCCATGGCCTTGCAGATAAGGCTGGTTAGGCTTATTGGTCGATAGTTCCCAGGGTCAGTTGATGGGCTTTCCTTTGTGCAAGGGGAATACTGTTGCTGTTCTCCACTCTGACAGGACAAAGCCTATTCTCAGGCTATGGTTAAAGAGAGTACTTAGTGATTCGCTAGGTTTTGTTTTAGATTGTTTAATAAGCAGCCTAGGATGTTATCTGGTCCCATAGAGGCTGTGTTTTTGGCCTTGGAGAGTCCTTGCATGACCTGTTCTTTGCAGATACTTGGTAAAGGACTAGTGCCAGGGATGCTTTGGGGGTATGTCTGGTGGGGACAGGGGGTAACGTTATTGCCAAATCTGTCAGCTAGCAGATTGGCACTTTTTTCAGGTTCAATGTGAGTGGTACCATCCACTATATGTTCAGCACACAGCTGGGCATTCCCCTTTCAGGCTATGGACATAGCTAAAGAATGCCCTATGACTGTCTTTTACTAGGTATACTAATTTAGACACGTAGCTAGCCTTAAAGGACTTAAGAAGATATCTGATTTGCTTGTTCAAGCTCTGGAAGGTATTCTTTCTCTGTTGAGTAAGTTCCCTCCTGTATTTATTTTTATTTATTTATTTGACATTTGTTAACCAGGTTGGTCCAACTGAGCCAGAAGCCCATTTTCAGTGGATACCCAAGGAGGAAAGCTCCAGTGTATCTACATTAAGTACATTCACAGTAAGACAGAGAGATATATTCTTAGTTATACATAGTAATTAGTATGCAAAAGTACAACTGAATTGTAACAACAACGTAAATATCTCAGTAATGACAAAAAATAGGATGCAATACATAGAATTCAAATGCATACATACACAAAATTACACTTGTTAAAAGATGCAGTGGATACTGAGATATGATATTACCAGTACAGAGAAGCTCTATAAGAAGGGAGTTTAAAGAGAGAAAGTGTAGTTGTGAAGTTGATTATAGACAGAGAGAAGTGGGATGGAAGAATGAGGGTAGGGTTGGAAGGATGGGAGTGGTTAAGCAGAAGGGTGGGAGTGGTTAAGCAGGATCCTGGCACGGACAGATCTTTGAGCTTAAGAGGAAGAGATTTAGTTGTTTTTTGAATTGAGTAGTATTTGAGGTGCTTCTAATGGAGTAAGAAAGTGTGTTCCAAGCTGAAGACATGTTGTAGTTATACAGACGTTTACCTGTATTTATGTTGGGTTTATGTATGTCAAGGAGCTGTTGGTCAGAGTTTCTGAGTGATCTGGTGGGGGTGTAAAAGGATACTAGAGTAGAGAGGGAGGGGCAAGCAGTAGTCTTGTATAGGATGCAGTGGGTGATTTCAAATTGTGCTATAAGAAGTTGGTGTGGGAACTCTGGCCATTTATTGAAGTTGTTTTAGTGCAATGCAATGGTGAGATCTGTAGGGCTGATTTGTTGCAAATCTGGCTTTGTTCTAGTTGTGAGATTAATGTGGATTGTAGGTTTGTGAGGTTGAGATCGGCAAAAAGGAGGCCAGGCAGTAGGAATTATCTAGCTAGGGATAGTTTACCTTCAGGAGTAAGGGTTTTTTTTTTTTTTTTGCGATACAGTACCGCTAATTTTTGGTGTGTCTTTTTGATACAATGGTGAATATGCTGGTCAAATTTAAGCCGGTCATCTGTTATGATGCCAAGGAATTTTGTGTGAGGGTCAGCTTTGATGAAATTGTTATCAAGTGGGGAGATGGTAAAAGAAGATTTATGGTCAGCGAGTGATTTTGGTAGAAAGAGTAAGAGTTTAGTTTTCTTGAGATTTAGGATAAGTTAGTTTTCATTAAGCCATTTTTGACAGAGTTAAATGTGTTTTGAGTTAGGGAAAGGAGATGAGACGTGTTATTAGAGGAGGTGATAAGGGTGGAGTCATCTGCATATTGGATAAAAGTAGACTGGTTGTAGGCAGAGTGGAGATTGTTGGTAAAGATATTGAATAGAAGGGGCGTAGGAGAGAACCCTGGGGGCCCCTGCTTTTACAGGGAAGAAGGGGGAGCAAGAAGTGAGCCATCAGACAGATTGTAATCTATTAGAAAGGTAGCTGAAGAACCACTGCATAGTGGCAGGAAAGAGGCTGAGTTCAGTTAGTCTTGTTAGTAGTTTAGAGTGAGAAACTGTATTGAATGCTTTAGATAGGGCTAGAAAGGGACAGGACACAAGTTGGTTATTATCTCTGGCCTCAGCAACTGTATGAGTAAAGGATAAGAGGGCTGCAGCAGTGCTGTGGTTAGGCCAGAAACCATGTTGAGTAGGAATAAGGAGGCTTTCCTGTATGAGGTGTTTAAGAAGTTGCGATTGAATACATTTTTCTAGAATCTTAGCGAGAGGTGATAGGATGGCTATAGGTTGAAAGTTAGAAGGGTCTGTGGAGTTACTTCCTTTTTGCAGTGGAATAGTATAGAAGGCTTTCCAGATGCTAGGAACTGTGTTTTCTTGAACTGATCTATTTATTAGTATAGAGATAGGAAAGGCTATGGAATCAGCAGCAAGCTTAAGAAAGAGGGGAGGTTGTTTATCAGCAGATGAGGAGCAAGGTTTAAGTTTATGAAGAAGAGATTTGATATAGGAGGTGGGAACAGGTTTAAGAGAGAAAGCTTTTTTTTAATATAGGAAGAAGAGGGGGAAGAGTCGGGGGACTGGAGTTATGGTTGGAGTAAGTTAGTTTGCGGATGGTGTCTATGAAGTGGTTATTGAGCAGGGTGGTAGTCTGTAATGGTGTGTCATTTGGGAACGGGTTTGGGGTTGAGGGGTTGCCAGGGTGTAGGATATTGTTAATGGTGGACCAGAATTTTTGGGGGGTTGGACAGGTGCTTGGATTGCATCATATTGTAGACATTTTTCTTATCATGATAAATGTGTTTTTTGTTAGGTTTCAGATTTACTTGTAGTTTTGTAGTAGGGTAGGGGATTTGGTTTTCTGCCAGGCTTTCCAGACGATGTCCCTTTTGTGCATGAGGGAGCGTGTTTCTTTTGATAGCCAAGGTGTATATGCAGCTTTTATTCTAATTTTTCCTTGGGGAGCAAGTGAGTCTAGGATGTCAAGGAAAATCTGGTTACATTTTTCTACAGCTTCACTAAGGGGAGGGTAGCGAAGGGAGGACCAGTTGATGGATGCAAGTTTGGAGTTAAAGGAATCAATGTCAAATGATGACAGTTTACGTCAGTCTCTGTATACACGGGATTTAGGAGTTGTAATAGAGTGCCTTTGGATGTGAATGGGAAGGTTATCTCTAAGGGAGTTGGGCAGGGTGCAGGAAGTTTCACAGGAAATGTTGTCAGTCAGCCATGAAAGTATATTTTCGAGGACAGGAATGTTATTGCCTGGTGGCATGTAAATTAAGGCCATGGCAAACTTTTTGTGGGAGTTCAGGTGACAATTTAGTATAATAAGTTCAGCATGGTAAAAGCTAGGTAGTGGTGTTTGTAAGGGGGAGAGATTAAATAGATCAGAATAGAGACTTTCTACCCCACCACCTTTTCTTTCCTCTTTATCTAATCTAAATATGTTGTAGATATCAGTTTCTTTCTTTTATTGTATAACTTAGTTATAACTACAGCCCACCAGGGTGGCTTGTTTTTTTCAGGAGGTCCTGGTTTTGTTCCTGTTAGGTACAGCAGAGTCAATGCATCTGTTTAAGTGGCTATATAGGGCATTAGTGTATTCCTCTGCATAGGAGTCATTGTTGGGTATGCTGACAGGGGCTTTGAAACTTTTTATACCATTGCTTAAGTAGGCAATAGTTTGCTTTGGAGAAATGTTGCAGTTACTTTTACTCCTGTGGGGGTGTCAGATTTGATCTTTACTTCAAATGAGACAGATTTGTGGTCTGACCTTATCAGGGAGGGCAACACACAGGGGATAGTGCAATGATCCCCCCATGTTGGTGAGCACTAGGTCCAGTTCATTTCAGCCTCTTGTGGGGGTGCGGACCAACTGTTCCAGGTCATTTGAATTAACAAAGTTGGGGAACCTTGTACCGATCATGTTTGTGCTTATGTAAGTCACCCAGTCGATGGAAGGATATTTGAACTCTCCCAAGATCAAGGTGCTTGGCTGTATACTGAGCGAGTCTAGCAAGTCCAGGTAGGCAGTGTGCTTCTCCTGGTTCATGGTAGGGGACCTGTAGCTAGCAATGATGTGGAAGGGTATTTTACCTAAAGTTAATTGGACCTGGAGTAGCTTAAGAGAGTCATACTTTTTCACCAGTCTCAAGGTGCATTTGGATTTAATGAAGATGGATACACCTCCACCTTTGGTTCTTTCACACTCGTTTTGGGGTATGAACGTGTGAAAGACATTATAGCCTTGCACAGCTGGGGTACTGTCAGCGGCCTTGAACCAAGTATCAGTGACTGCACAAACATCAGCATCTTCCAAGATGAGGAGTGTTCAAGGGAGTGTAGATTACTGTTTAAGCTCCTAGCATTAAGCAGCATGACCCTGAGTTTGTCTTTACTGGATTTCTTTACATCCAAAGTTGTATTGTTTGGACATTGCCTAAAAAGACACTATGGTGGAGGCAAGTGTTTTTGCCAGTATGGAAAAGCCTTTAGGAGACAGGTGAAGGCCATGTCTGGCAATGCAGCATGGACTATCAACCATGTCATCCCAGGTAGACAGATACTGGATTTCCCCTGGAGAGACACCAAAAGCTAAGCCAGTTATTGAAATCAATTTTTTTTTGTCTGTATTGTGGCATCATCCTAAGTGAAGGTAGAATGTTACTTAGGGCTAGGGACATACCTGACTGGGACACATAATCTGAGAGTTTGATCATGTCTGTCTTCTTATAGTTCAGAGAGGTACGCTTCAAGTCATTCACACTAACATGTACTATGACAGAGTCATAACAATAATTGTTGCTCAGTAACTTGAGCGCATGTGTAATTTGACGGATCCTGGCACCTGACAAGCTGCTGACCGTTACCTTCTCCTTGTTCAACCTGGTGAGGGGGACATCTGTGTGACGTACTCTTGAGTTGCTTATGACCAGAACATTAGGTTTTGAGGTGTTTTGCCTTAAGGGGCTTAATTGCTGAGATACTGATATGCATGTTGTTATGTCTAGTGGTGGATTCTTAGTGAGTACATCCACTTATGTGAGCTTAAGTGTCTTGACCTTATCTTGTGTGAGTGGTGAGATGTGTGTGTGTGCTGACAACCTGTTTGATATCTTGTTTATTGTTATGTGAGAGGACTGATTCTAATTTCATGGTATAGTTACATTTCTCACATACAGTATTTGTTTGCTTTAGGAGCAAATGGTTGTCAGTATACATGAGACAATTGCTACACTGTTTCAGGAAGGCCATGTCAATCAAGATGGCTGGAGAAATTGTGGGAAAGTGTCTGTCATTTATGGCAGGTATATATTGTAGTAACTAGTGGGGATAGGCTAGATGGACCAGGGATTGCTTGTGAGGCTAACAAGGGTGGCTATTCTGTGGAAGACTAAGGGTGGAAGATGGAGTTAACACCTCAGAATGTACAGCTGAGTTGCTTGCTGGGTAGCAATGTGCAGCTGCACTGAGCACAGAGAGGCAGTGGAGCTAAGAAGGGTTCTCTAGCAGATATCAAGATAAAACTGGTTTCTAAGCATTTGTGTCTATGCCCAGCAATTCTAAGCTCCACTGTGCAGTGCACAACTACACACAACTACAGGGCTTAAATACAACTAACAGGAAAGCCCAAAACTGAGCCTTTTTCCAGCAATTGCCAACTCAGATGGTCCTGGGCTATGCACTTCTGCCACAAGGGTGCAGGAGGGCCTTCTTAATCTAGGATGACTGGTTTTAGTGCTCAGGTAATAAACAACCTAGAATCAGCAAATCTGAATCTAACCTATGTATGAAATACAGAAGTACTAGAAATTCAAAGTGCAGGAAAAAACAGTCACAGCAGTAAAACAGCAAAACTGAAGCAGCAATTAAGCAAAATATTGTTCAAAAAAGTGCAGTGCAAGCTTAAAACATCCTTATTTGGTTGAACACAGTGTATGCCTTGGATTTAGTTCATATTTACTCCAGATGTCTGGCCAAGGTCCCCAAACTCAGAGCAGCTCCACCAAATAGAGGAACTGACAAGGGTTAAAGTATTGCAGAATGGAAGAATCTCACAGAAGAAGAAGAGGAGCGACTGCAGAATGCTAAACAGAAAATGAAGGATTGCCTTGATAATATGCACATGTTTAGAAAGACTGCTGTTGAGCAACTGTTTTTTATCCAAAGCACAAAAACTTTTAGCACAATGACTCAGGCAACAGAAATTAGAAAGGGTTGTTGCCAGGTTTAGGGAGGCTCTAACAAGGATAATAACAAGGGATCTTGTAGAGGTACTAAACATATTTCAAAAATGTTATGAAAATCTATATAAAATAGAAAAATATGTAAATCATGAAAATATACAAACGGAAATGTTTATGAAAGAATTAAATACGCCAAAGTTAGAGGTAGATGAGGCTGAATTACTAACAGGATAGGAAGAGGTGAAATAAAATGGTAATGTATAACCAATCTACAGGAAAGTCCCCAAGGATAGTTGGTATTCCTGTGGAAGTTTGGAAGGTAGGAGAGAAAAACCTGATAAAGCTCTGGAAGGCTTTGTTTAATTGTATTTTAACAGGAAAAGAAGCACTGATATCCTGAAGGAAAGTAGTGGTGGCTGTAATACCTAAACAGGGTAAAGACCCATCAGTTTCATATAGACCCATTTCAATTCTAAACTATGGTTATGAAGTGTTTATGTCTATAATGGCTAAAAGGATGTCAAAGGTGATGCCAACATTGATATATATGGATCAGTGTGGTTTTATGGATGGGAGGCAAACATTTGACAACATTAACAGAACGGGGAAGTAGATTGTAAGAAAACACCACTGCTGTTGGTGGGTCTTGATGCAGATTAAGCTGGGACTTTATGAGCAGGGCAATGGAAGCATTTGCATTCCCTGATAAAATTATAACGTTGATTAGGAGGATATATGAGAGACTGGAGGCGAAAATTAAAGTGGGTGGATTCCTGCCTGATAATTTCTGTTTGAGCAGAAGTACCAGGCAAGGATGTTTTCTTTCCCCTTTGTTATTTGCATTATATATAAATTCAAGGATATAATTGGTATGGTAGTCAAGAAAAGCTAGATTTATTTGCAGATGATATTATTTTATACCTGATAAAACCAGAAAAGGACATTTCAGTGTTAAGGAACATTTTGAGACAGTTTCAAGTCTTTTCGGGATACAAAATTAATGAAGCTAAAACAAAGGCAAGAGCTGTAAACTATGTACCCACACACAATTGGTTCGGCAATATCCATATTTATGGGGACATGATAAAATGAAGGACTTAGAAGTATGGATTAAAAAGGATTCTGTTATGGCAGCTAAGGATATGTGGGAAAACTGAGAAAATGGAAGCTTTGTTTTATAGATATGGATAGTAAGATACAAGCAGTTAAAATGTTTATAGTCCCTTTAGTCTTATACAGGTCAGGGATATTTGTATCAATCAGAGGAGAAGCTGTGGATGGCAATTAATAAAGAGCTGAAGGACTTTATCTAGTAGGGGAACACAGCAAGTGTCAAGTGGGATAAGCTGATTCTTCCAATAAAACAAAGTGAGATTACTTCATTTGAAGAGGTATTTCAGTGCGACACAGTTAAGGCTCCTATACAAAGCACAAGCAGAAACATATAATTCAAAGTGGAAAGGGATGATGACAAAACAGAGGGAAGCTCAAGAAACAAGCAGCGATTGGGATTTTGGATGCAGATCCTTAAGGAGAATAAAAATAACCATACAGAATATTATATTCATAAAGTGACAGAAAGTATTCTAAGAACCTAAGCCAACACGGGAATGGAGAAAGGAGATTCTGATGATAGGGACGACTGCGAAATGGGATACAAGCAATAGGCAAGAGGGGGCTGGAATTTACTGGAGATAACTGGCAAAGGAAAGCATATTGAAAACAGTAATTGTTTGCCCTTAAAGTAAAGCCATCTGTTAAATGGTTACATTGTAACAATAGTTTAAGCTTTGTAATGATGGCACTGCCCTAGGATTCTCTGTCTACTCACTGTTCCAAGGTATGTGTCAGTCTGGGGGAGGCTAACATGGGTCTGATAGATGCAGTGAATGAAGAGAGAACTTGTGGCAGCAAGCCAGTGGTCAGCTGGGGAGCCAAAAAAACTAAGATAAAATGTGTTTAAACAGACTGTCTGAAGAACAATTCTAACAACTTAGCAAGACCTGTCTCTACTACCAGCTGAAGATATGTACTGAATTTCTATGTAACTTTGACTTAGTGGTCCAAATATTAGTTGCCTAAGTCCATGGGTGAAATGGAGTCCAGTTTGCTATCTATCCAGAAATGCAGTCCACTTGCACAGCCTAGAAGTAGTGTAGTATTGCTTTTGACATTTGTTTTCTCTCTACTTAACAGTCCAAGGCAGTTCTTGTATGGATTCAAAAGTAGATGATGCTTTCCATGTCCAGAGTCTTGTAGCTCAGGGTGGGGGTGGTTGAAGTCAGCAAGGTACTGTCCAAGTAAAATAATTCATCTAGACACTACAAGTGTTTGCATATTTGTGCAACACACTTAGTTTCATGTTTTTGCAGCATTGCTTCCTTTCCACTGAAAACAACTGTACTATCTATTCTTCGTATTTTACAAGCTGCAAGACACAGAAAAACACAGTTTTTATGAATAATAATAATCATCATCACATCTGCTTTAACATAATAGTTGTTCACTGCATATAGTATCAGTTCTATTCTTAAATTCCAGACAGCGCTTATTAATCTATCTACAGCCATTTCCTGTCTGTCTTTGCCTTCCACTGTGAGTCTTTCAGAGTTGTTTCTCTGTAGTAACTTCTTTGACTTAAAGATTTATATGTTTGCATTACTTCTCTTTATAGCTAAATGAACCTTTACAAACTTTTAAATTTGAAATTTGTACTTATGCTACTCTATGTTTAGATTATCTTGTTTATCTCCAGGCTGTTCCAGCAGAATGCCACGTTCACAAGAGTAAAACAACTGCACTGCAATTATAGATTGAAATAGAAAAACACCTTTTGAAAAAATACAAACATTTAGTACCTCTGCAAAATACACTTTCAGATTATGACTCCATTGTAGCTGTTAAAGATTCACAGTGATTAATCCACTCACTGATTATTAAATGTTAAATAATAACTTTTGGGGTTTTTAACTACCCTCACAGCCCTGGAGAAATTATGGCAAAGTACAGTGTCAACAAGTTACGTCTTATGGCCAGAAAAAAAAAAACATTTCTGCCATCACATCTTCTATGACACTCCATGACATTGCCAGAGTTGGCCTGCATCTGTTACCCCTGGGCTTCCGGATACTGACCAAGGCTCTTGCCACCCATATAGTGCCTTTTTTAGGCGGTGTTCCAAAGACCAAATTACCACTGTAACAGCTACAAACAAATGCAATTTGAGGGTCATGCTGCTCAATGCTAGAAGTTCAATGCTAGAAGTCTAAATCTCAAAATCCACTCGCTCGAAGCACTCCTTAAAATGGAGAACATCGACATTTGTGGTGTAACAGAGACTTGGTTCAAGGCAGCAGAAAGCACCCCTGCACTACCAGGCTATAACTCATTCCACACCTTTCGGCCCCAGAACTTGGACAGAAGCTCCAAAGGCAGTGGTGTTTCCACATTCATAAAGGATGCACACACCTCCAGATTGGTAGCCCAACATAATGCATCAGAGATACTTCATGTGCAACTAACATTGGGTAAGACAACAATTCAAGTTGTTGCCTGCTATAGGTCCCCAACCATGTTGCAAGACTCACCCTGGAGAATATTAGGATCCAACCTAACACTCTCATACTAGGTGACTTCAACTACCCCTCCATTAACTGGGAAAACTACTCATGTACCAATACATTTGCCCAACGTTCCCTGGAATTCATTAATTCCAATGCCCTGGACCAGTTCTTACCCCCACTAGAGGTAGCACCATCCTTGACCTGGTCATTACTAACATGGGTGACCGTTGCTCTACACAAGTAGTCAACTCCTCCCTGGTTAGATCCGACCACAAACTAATCACCTTGGAAATCCACATCCCTCCCACCCCAGCACTCCCCAGCCCCCACCCTCGCAAAGGTAACCAACATGAAAAACTTCTCCAAAGCTAACTTTGGACTCCTAAAAACAGAGGTGGCTAACTTCACGGCACCCATGCAAATGGAGAATAGTTGCATGACTGCCAAATCATGCACCAATGCACTGTACGAACACGTACACAAATGCATGGATCTCGCCATACCCAATAAAACCAAGATGCTCTCCTCCAAAAAAAGGAAGCCAATCTGGTGGTCCCCTGCCATAAACAAACTATACAACAGAAGGAGGAAACTGATGCAGAACAAGGTGAAGTCCCAAGACTGGAAAAACTCCCTTATCAGCCTCAACAAAAAGTTGAGATCCCTCATCAAATCCTCTGAAACAAGCTATGAAAACAGAATTTCAGCAGATAGTAAAGACAATCGCAAGGCCTTCTATAGTTATGTAAAGAATCTCCATGGCAATACCCAGATTTGCTCTGAGCTACTGCACAATGGTACCTCTTATACTGAGCCAACAGATATTGCCAATATACTGGCCAACAGATTCAGTGCCAACTTTACCCCCCCCAAAGGACCAATCACAATACCAGTAGATTGCCAGGCACCCAGTATTACTGCTGCACAGGTTAAAACAGCACTGTCCATGGCCAAGAATACAGCTTCCATGGGACCTGACAATATCCCTGGCTGTGCTCTACATGAACTACAGAGTGAACTGGCACCTCACCTGTGTGCTCTGTTCAATCACAGCCTCACCTCAGGCTTTGTCCCTACCGAATGGCACACTGCTACAGTCATCCCTCTCCACAAAGAAGGAGCAACTACAGACCCTGGGAACTATCGCCCCATTAGCCTGACGAGTCTGATATGCAAAGCAATGGAATGCATCATAATGGACTAATAAACAAGGATATAGGGGAATCTCCAAACTCTGGATCCCACACAGTTTGGTTTTGTGAAGGGTAGATCATGCCTGCTCAACTTGGTCAACTTCTTTGAGTCAGTCACCAGAGCTGTGAATGAAGGCAAGGTGGTTCATACAGCCTACCTTGATCTGGCCAAGGCCTTTGATACCATTCCCCACTCAGGAATCATAGAAAAACTCACTAAGCTAGGCATCAACCCCTATATCACTAGGTGGGCTGCAAACTGGCTCACAGATAGAACCCACAGTGTGAAAGTAGCTGACACCAAGTCAGACTGCTGACTAGTCACGAGTGGAGTCCTACAGGGTTTAGTCCTGGGTCCTCTCCTGTTTAATATCTACTGCTCTGAAGTCTAGGCCTACACAAAGGGACTCTGGCTGACAAAGCTCACAGACGATTGCAAGTTGGGAGCTATTATTAACTCCCCAAGTGATGTTGACATCCTACAGAATAGCCTCACTGAGACCAACGACTGGTGTCAGAACCATGGCCTTAAGCTCAATGCCAAAAAATATGTCGTCATCCCCTTTGGGAAAAACCTGGTTACCATGACTTACCACATTGATAGTAGTCCACTGAACACAGAAGGTGTTATAAGAGATCTGGGAACACAGGTTGACAGCAACCTCTCTTTTGATCACCACATTGCCACTGTGGTCAGAAAGTCCTTCTATGTGGCACATCTCATTACTAAGGGTTTTGCATCCAGGAAGAAAGAGGTCATTGTCTCCCTCTACTTTTCCCTCATTAGGCCAATCATCAAGTATAATGCCCCATTTGGAATGTAATTCACTAGACACCTGCAACAACTACCTCAGCCTCATTACCACAATCAACAGAACATGGAGGGACAGGTTCATAACCCAGAGACTGCTTATGCGAAATCTTGATGAGTGGATGAACTCCAGTGGCTCTATTTGATAGGCACACTGGGAACTGTACACACCTACAAACCTATGAACCCTATGACAAAAAACATTTTTTTTTTTTTTTTTTTTTGTGTTTTTTCATCATAAAAAACTAAAAAAAAAAAAAGAAACAAACATCTCAGCATTTTTCTTTTCCCTATTATTTAATACTATATCTAACCAGCAGCAGTGTTCAAATATATGTAGCATTAAGTAGACTGATTTCAGGCAGGAAACTAGCTGCCAGTAAAAGTCTTTTTTTAATATGCATATAGGCACTTTATAACTGAGCATCACTCCCAGTGGTGAAAGTTCACATAAATTAACCTGTTCTGTTACAGAGCAGAGCTGTTAAAAGGTAAAACATTTCTTAGTTCTGTTCTATAATTGTAATAATCACCACCAGGCTCACTGGTCATGCTAAGGGTTACCATTAAGACCTTCTGTTCTATAATTGTAATAATCACCACCAGGCTCACTGGTCATGCTAAGGGTTACCATTAAGACCTTCTGTTCTATAATTGTAATAATCACCACCAGGCTCACTGGTCATGCTAAGGGTTACCATTAAGACCTTCTGTTCTATAATTGTAATAATCACCACCAGGCTCACTGGTCATGCTAAGGGTTACCATTAAGACCTTTACCTCACAGCTCCTTTGTCTTACGTTTAATCTTGGCCTCCATTCATGGTCTGTACGGATGTGCATTCCCGCAATGTCAGCAGAGGTTTTCTTTGACTTCTCTTTATTTTTGTCCCACCACCCAAAGAAAATGACAGAAATTGTCCTGTGTTTTGTATATATCTTTACCTTATGACACACTGGTGTCTTTGATAGAGACTAGTTCACTTATCTGCTTAACAGATAGAAATAAAACAATTTCTGACAGAGAAAGCTACTATACTGTGTCTTGCTAGGTTTTTTAATACTGGAGAGAGTTTGTCCGTAGGAGTGTCTGCAGTTAAATGAGACTGAGATATGATAGTATAGTTTTTGAAAGTCTGGAACATTCCTTTTTATCCCTTTAAATCCAATAATAATTAAAACCTAGTTGTTTCCTTTGTCTGTTGATGGTGGTTGAACTTTTTAGTGTGATCTAACTGACCTGGACAATGTAGTATGAGTTTTCTGTGCTTTGTACATTTATTTATTGGGGTAGGATCATTTTTAAAGGTAAGTAGTATCTCTTTTTCTGATTACACAGGTTCGTTTTATAATTCCTTCATCATTTTTTTATTTCTTGTGCATTTGTTAAATATGTTTCTTCGTTATAAATTTTTCAATGCAGTTTCAGATATTTATAAAGATATGTTGCCATTGACTAGTTTATTTTTGAGAGAAGTGCATTTGTTTCTCTGTAATTTCCATTGGCATTATATATAAAGGTAGAGGCGTTTCTCATTTTATAAGTTCCATTTCTTGCATAAAATATACTTTATCTTGGTCAGTATTTAGTATTGCCTGTAGACTCATGGAATGATATCTGTATGTAACATTCCCTGCAGACGTACAAACTTAGGAGACTGCGGCTGATGATGATGATGATGATGATGATGCCAATTTCCTAGTCAGGCTACAATCAGTTCTTACGTTAATTTGATTTATAACAAAAATTCAGTAATTGAAAGTGTTTATTTCTAGTGTCTCATTTACTACAGGCTTTGTCTGGATGGTTGAAATTTCTAACGGTAATTGCATTATTCTTTGCTTTTAGTTGTAGGAAACTATTGAGGATGTTTTCATGATTTGAAGTTGACACGAATGGTGTTCTATCACACCCTAATATGTAGAATTTAAATGTAGTTTCTACAGTTTTTATATGTAGGATGTCTGCATCAGCTTTTATGAGCCCTGATTATAAATAATTTTGTAGAAATATGACAGTACCACCAAATGCTCTGCTTCGCCTAATGCAGTAAAGTTGATGAATCCTAGGATTTGTTGTACTGCCTTAGTATTGTTAAATCAGGTTTCTGCTACAGTACAGATTTCAACAGTTTTCAAGCATAAAAAGTCCTTCAGACTACCAATTTTTGTTTTTGTTTGAATGTCTGGCAAGGATAACCTGTGTGTCTGTTCCATTAGATGTACGCTTGATACACGTTGTCATATTTTGTCTAAATAAGACAATGTGGGAAGGACATTTCCTTATTCAGTACCTGTTCTCACAGTGGAGATGAGTGCAAACCTTCCACTGCAAAATATGCAGACTGGTTGTATATCTCATGCTAGGTCAACAGTTACTGAATTTCCTGCTTATGGTACACAGCCTTAGACATACATTTTAGGTCATGATGTTGTGTGGGGGGGTATATGGCATTGAAGAAAAGGCAATATCTCAGTAACCGTGTATTTTTCATGCTTGTAGTACCATATCATTTTGTATATTTGCTAGAGTAGGACCTCCTCAAGCTTTCTGCACCACGTGGACTTCGGGGCGATATCTCAAAGAACTACCACCCCACAGATTTTGCGTAGGTTGGGGTGTGGTTTAAGTGACAGAAAGGAGGTAATGACAAATTCCTTAGCTAGTCGTGTACAGCACCTGTCAAAACACTGAGGCATTGTCATTGTTCTACTGGTCACCATTACCTTGAGATTTTAGGAAAATAAATATGTGTTGATTGCTGAAAAAAGTTAGAAGTAAAAACTAAACTTTGTGCAACAGTGTATTTAATTTGGCAATAAAGTATAATGTTTCAAGTGTCAATAAAATGTCCTGCTCTAACATGTAGTATTACTTACAAATCCAGAGTGAACAAACTGTACTTTAGTGAATCACTGTTTAGTTAAATAAAGGTGACCACTACCTCATTTAACCATCACTGTATTACTCTCTCACACACGTTTTTGCAGAGCGCAACCATCTCTATAGCCCCCTCCACCCCTGCTCTATGAGAAGTGAAATTGGAGAGGAGTTAGAGCGGTAGTTATCATCTGCAGAAATTACATGTTTGTAAGAGTAATACATCAGGGGGTTAAGGGGAGCAGCACCCTCCCCTCAGTTATAGAGGTACTTATCATCTGCAGAAATTACATGTTTGTAAGAGTAATACATCAGGGGGTTAAGGGGAGCAGCACCCTCCCCTCAGTTATAGAGGTACTTATCATCTGCAGAAATTACATGTTTGTAAGAGTAATACATCAGGGGGTTAAGGGGAGCAGCACCCGCCCCTCAGTATAACATTTATGTCTGAATATTTTTTATAACTGCCATGACATAATTGGATGGAACTGTGTAACAGAGCCACAAATGCCACAATTCCTTTCACTTGAAAGGATTAGTTAATGCAATGTTATCCTCTGCAAATTACCAGGAAATCAATAATTTGGGGAGGGACAGATCAAAAATATAAACCAAAAGGAGGAATAGGAAAACCAATAAAACAAAAGTAAGCAATCTAGTCCTCAGTGAAAAATAATAAGTTTAATCCACAACACACAGTAATAAGTACTTTCATCTTGAACATAGGACTTCATCAGATACCCACTTGTAAAGTCACGCTCATTATATATCCATCTCCATAGTTACACTAATAGACTAGTTGAATAATGAAATACCTAACTCATTCACTTAAACCCATACACACATATTTTGTATATATACATATATAAAATAATAATTGATATTAAAATTAAAATTAGAATTGATGTTAACAGTAACCCCCTTTTTACTTGAAGGGCTTTAACCATTAATACAAGTTTGATTGTAATATAGTCATTTAAGCCAGGGGAAACATTAGATTTCAATCTTAACTGCCACTTCAATTCTTTGTTTAATATCATGTTTTTCACATCACACCCCTACACCCCATCCTGCAAGTTTTTGAAAGATGCGTTTCTGAAGAAATATATAAGATGTACAGTAAAAATAAGAATACGAGAGGATTTTCAAACCTAAGTAATCAAGTAAAGACATTATTGGAGGTGTTGGTGAATGAGTTAGGTATTTTATTATTCAATTAGTTTCAATTAGTTTATTAGTGTAACTATGGAGATGAATATATAATGAGCGTGATTTTACAAGTGGGCATCTGATGAAGTCTTGTGTTCAGGATGAAAGCACTTATTGCCGAGGTCAAAAATATAAGACAAACAAAGGGTAGTTCTGCACAATTATTGACTCCTGAGAGCAACACCACTGTGATTCCTGTCACAAATGCACTTACAAGAATGTACTAGAAAAGAGGATTAACAGCATGTATTTTCTTTGCCATAACTATGATGCTCTAATATCTGATATTACTTAGTAACACAATTATGGATTATTGACAGCATTATCTACTCGTTAGCTGGGATTCGAGCATGTGCATCCCTGTCCATCAAGGTATGTATTCATGAGATAGGCCAGAAGAGGCAAGGTTTGCTACTCTGCATTCAGAGTTGGACTTTTTTGAGATATAACTGGCTTCAATATTGTAATGTTTTACTAAGTCATAGTTCATCTGCTGACTGTGTCTGTAACTTTTGCCCCTGTTAAGAAAGGAAGACTCCCATGCTCCTTACAAGGACCTGTGAGGTAGTGTAGAGCCAGTGATGACAGGAAGATTTTGGAGAGTTGCACTGTAGTACATGCCCAGTAGTTTTACATACAAGTCCAGGTTTATTGAAAACTCCCTCTTGACTTTTTTCTCTCTCCTGAACATTTTATGACACCCCCCAGTACGATGGCTGCGTGAGCCCATTGTAGTAGGGCAGTGTGAGGTTGCTTTATGTTTCTGGGGTCCTTATGTTCTTGAGTTGTTCTTTTGACTCTTTGCTACAAGAATTTTAATCTACATCTGTGTACATACTCTGTTATCTGCCAAAGAGTTTTACCTTTAATAGCTGAATAAATGCCTCACAAATGTTACGAGTAGTGTCAAATCATAGTGTGCTCCTGGTAAGCATGCAAATTTTTAGGTTACTCTTATCTGAATAGTGTTTTAAAAAAGAAGTAACATAGGGTCTTCATATCATTGTTAATGTATGGTTACACTTTGGAAATTGCGCTATGGTTTTTTGCATTGTTTTCTAGTTTAGTTGATTATATAATTTATTTTACTTCAAATAAATGAATGCATATTAGTTGAAAAGCCAAAAGGCTTGCAATGTGCTACTGACATATAAAAGTTGTTTGGTGTGTACATGCAATGAATATATGTCGTCCACCTAAAGCAAAATGCTTTTGCCTGTAGCTATCATTAATAAAACTCAGGAGCCAGAAAGCTTCAGCTAAACATTAAATAAAAGATGCAGCTTATCTCAAGATTTTCTGCTCCTTCTGAAAAGAAGCTGGATGGCTGCCAGTGGAGTTTACGTATAAAATAATTCCCCACCATAGCAGAACTAGCCAATCACTGGGATTTTCCTCTAACAAAGCAACAACCAGCTCACTGACTGGAGAAATCTGGCTAGTCCTCCATTTTGCACTTAAAGATCATGCCTAAAAGTGCAAAATAAAATTTTCTTGTCACACAAACAAAAATGTTTGCATACATATTTATGCATGCAAACACTTTTCTGTGTAAAAAGAAAATTAAGTTTTGCAACATTTAGAAAATTAGAGAATTTCAAAGATATCTTCTAAATGTGGAAGACTAAGTGTATGGAGCTGTGTTTACGATATTAGTATTAATAGCTGGCGGGAGGTGTTTATGTCACTCTGAGTTCTAACTCTAATTATCCTGCATTAGCATAGGTAATTAATTGTGTATTAGTTAAGCAACTGCCAAACTGTTACATTAATTTTTTTTATACAAAAAAGTTCATGTATAAGGATGTAAGAGAACACTTTTTTGTGTGAAAAGAACATTTCATGAACAGGCTAGCATCCTGTCAGATTTTTGTTTGCCGATTAAATTGATTCTGTTTTGACTTGAAGCCCAGTGTGAAACTTGTAGAGGTTAAAACACACACACGCAAACACACACACACACACACACACACACACACACACACACACACACACACACACACACACACACACACACACACACACACACACACACACACACACACACACACACACACACACACACACACACACACACACACACACACACACACACACACACACACACACACACACACACACACACACACACACACACACACACACACACACACACACACACACACACACACACACACACACACACACATGCACACACACACACACACACACACACACACACACACACACACACACACACACACACACACACACGCACACACACTAGCCTTTTGATACTGGTCTGGCTGCTGATCAGTAGAACGTGCCTTTTCAGTTAGTGGTTGACACAGACACCTGCACTTGTGCTCTGTTCTTGCCATTTCCTCCCATGTTAAAAGTTGCTGGATTCCTTCACTTGTTTATATCTTCATTTGTCTTAACTCATTCCTCTGGATATGCTTATTCCTACCACAATTACTTGCATTTGACCAAGTGGTTTCCATGACCTGAACTATTTCTTCTTATCATGAATATCTCATGCACATATTAAATTGACTCTTGTGGTTTAATACTACATTGTTGTTTGAAGCGTTACACGTATACAGTTTGGTGTAACTTAATGTAATTGTTTGTGTATTGTTATCTAAAAAGATCACACTCACCAATGTCACCAGCACCAGCAAAATCAGCAGAAGATTAATACATTTGCAACAAAAGTGTTTAATCTTTCATTGTTTGACTTTGTTTTTTACATATACAATAAACAGCTTTTTAGATATGAATAGCTTTGGTGAATGTGGTGCTTTTGGATTGTTGTTGATTTGGTGGATTTTTCTGTATTGTTATGTAGAGCTTTTCTCCTCAGGCTTTCACCGAAAATGGACCTGAACCTTGAACATTATGTTTGGCAAACTAGTCTGCATCTTTTTTGTGCCATATTGCTTATTCCTTAGATTAACTCTCAGTTGTATTGCAGCTCACCTGAGACATTTTTGCTTTTCTGCTTCACTAATCTGAAGTGCTGTCAGTTGCATAGAATATTGACTGGCTTTGGTAGCTTTTGACTCCTGACATCACCATTAGTTCTAGCTCCCCCTTTGTATACTGATATCTGCTTCCTTTAAATAACTTATTTGAAGTACTGATCCCATACAACTGTTTTCAAATGATACTACACCAACCACTGATAAATTATTAACAAAATAAAATGAAAATAGTTGGGTTTGGCATAATGGTTAAGGTCTTCACATCACAGACACAAGGTATGGGGTTTGATTATGACCATGGGTTATTGGCTAGGCTTACAGTGGTCATTCAATGTAGTTAGCCAAGCATTCACTTGTGTACTGAGAGCAATTATTTCACCATGCCAAATTTTACATGAAATTTCAATTTTCAACAAACACCCAATCAATTTATTAAGCAAAACATTACAAATAAACATTTATGCAAAAGATCTAGTGGAAAGCAGAATTAATTTCACCTGATTTTGTACTAAAATGTGTCCAGCTAAGTTAGTATTGCTAAAGGTCAATGTTTTGTGCATTTAGGAAAGGGGGGCTAATATGTGATATACTAGTACAAATAAATGTTAATAACTTTCAAAATCCAAGTTCTCAGTCAAGAACAAATTATTTTTATTTGTCCATAGGTTCATGGGTTCATAGGTAAGTACTAGGCTATCTGCCCGAGGGCATCTATAAGCCTAGCCAGAATGTGTTGGCTTTCGCCACCCCCTTAGATTAGTTCCCTGTGCCTCTGTCCAGCAGAGCCACTGCAGTGATCCCTGGGGTAAATTTTCTGTTTCCCATCCACTCGTCAAGGCTTCTCTTGAAGAGTGTTAGTGAGGGGCTCTGCCTAATGTAGATTGGAATCCTTTTCCAAAGCATGGGGAGTCTCTGGGACAGGAATCTATCCCTCCAGCATGTCCTATTTATCATTGTGGTGAGGTTTAGATCCCTAGAGCGTGTGGCTCTTGGGAATTAGTTTTTTTTTAGGTGGAGCATGTCCATCAATTCTGGGTTGGATATGGTCTTGTATGTCAGACAGATATCACCTCTGAGTAAGCGGTATGCAACCGAGTACAACTGGAGTTTCTTCAGTCAGGCTGCATAGGGCATATGTTTGAGGCCAGTAATCCTCTTGGTGAGGTACTTCTGTGGTCTTTCCAGCTATTGCAGGTGTCTTGTAAGGTACATCCCAAATGGGGCATTGTACTTTATGATGGGTCTAATGCGTGATGAGTAGAGGGGCACAATAACCTCTTTTGTTCTAGATGCGAACTCTTTTGTGATTAGGTGGGCCACATAGAAGGATTTGCTAACCACCTTAGCAATATGATTATCAAAGGAGAGATTACTATCTACTTGGGTCCCCAGATCCCTTATTACATTTTCTGTATTTAGGGGACTACCACTTATGTGGAGTTCGTGGGTACTTTGTTTTTTCCAAAGGGGATGACTATGCACTTTTTGGCATTTAGCTTGAGGCCATGATTTTGACACCGGGTATCCGTCTCAGTGAGACCCTTCTGGAGGATGTCTATATCAGCTGAAGAGTCAATTATGCCCCCCAGTTTGCAGTCATCTGCGAACCTCACCAGCCATAGTCCTCCTGTGCTTGCCTGTACCTCTGAGAAGTATATACCAAACAGGAGGGGTCCCAGGACTGAGCCCTGGGGGATGCCACTTGTAACTGGTTTAGAGTCGGACCTAGAGCCTGCAACTCCCACCGTGTGGGTTCTATCCATGCGCCAGTTGGCAACCCATCTTGTGATGTAGGGGTTTATGTTCAGGCTGGTGATCTTGTCTATAATACCAGAATGGGGAATGGTGTCAAAAGCCTTTGCGAGGTCTAGGTAGGCTGTGTGGACCTCCTTTCCCTCGTCTAAAGCCTTGGAAACTGTCTCAAATAAGTCCACCAGGTTTAGGAGGCATGATCTGCCCTTAACAAAGCCAAACTGGGTAGAGTGCAATGTTTGAAGGTTCCCAATGTCTCTGTTAATGAATTCCATGATGATGTGCTCCATAGCCTTGCAGACCAGGCTAGTCAGGCTTATAGGGCAATAGTTCCCGGGGTCCGTTGTGGCTCCACCTTTGTGGAGCAGGATAATGGTTGCTGTGCGCCACTCTATGGGTACATAACCTGTAGAAAAGCTGAGTTTGAATAGTGTGTTTAGGTGAGGGGTTAGTTCATTTTGGAGCTCATGTAAGACACAGCCTGGGAGACCATCTGGTGCCATTGAAGCTGTATTTTTGGGTTTGGATAGGACTGTTTTAACCTGTGTGTCAATGATTGCTGGGGCACTACATTCTTCTGGTATGGTTATGGGCCCTTTAGGTGGTGAGAGGGGGGTGAAGTTTTCACTAAACCTGTCTGCCAGAATGTTGGCACTATCAGTCAGTTCAGTGTATTTTGTGCCATTCTGCACTAACTCAGAGCAGATCTGAGAGTTTCCACTTAGGTTCTTGACATAGCTAAAGAACACTTTGTGATTATCTTTGAAGTCCTTGGCAATTTTTCTTTCAAAGCTAGCCTTGGATGATTTTATGAGGGATCATAGTTTCTTGCTGATACTGATCAGGGATGTCTTTCCTTCTTGGGATTTTACTCTCTCCTGCACTAGTTTCCTCCTTCTATTGTATAGCTTGTTTATGGCAGAGGTCCACCAGACTGGTTTCCTTTTCTTGGAGGAGTGAGTCTTGGTTTTGCTTGGGATAGCACAATCCATGCATTCTTGCAGGTGCTCATAGAGTGCCTTTGTAAGGGATTCAGCAGCTTGGACAGCGTTGTCCTTTAGCATGGGGGCTGTGAACCTTTCCACCTCGGTCTTAAGTAACGTGAAGTTTGCTTTTAAAAAGTTTTTCACGGTGGTTTCCTTGATTGGGGGTGAGGCGGAATGTGGATATCCAGAGTGATTAGTCTATGGTCTGATCTAACCAGCGAGGGTTTGACCTCTGGTGTAGAACACCGGTCGCCCATGTTGGTGATGACCAGGTCCAATATGTTGTCACCTCTGGTGGGGGTGTTGACCAGTTGATCCAGGTCGTTCAAGTTTATAAATTCTGGGAAATGTTGGGCAAGGGAGTTAGTACTTGAGTAGTTCTCCCAGTTAATGTTAGGGTAATTGAAATCACCCAATATTAGGGCATTTGGTAGGACCTTCATATTTTCCAGGGTCTCCAGAAATGCGGAATGGGGGTCCTGGGTCATGGTGGGTGATCTGTAGCAAACTACAATTTGAATTGCAGTTTTGCCCATTGTTAGTTGCACATGGATGATCTCTGAGGCATTGTGCTGTGCCACTAACCTGGAGGTGTGGGTATCCTTGATGAATATGGATACACCCCCGCCTTTTGTATTTCAGTCCGGGTTCTGTGGCTGAAAAGTATGGTATGAGTTATAGCCTGGTAGTGCTGGGGTGCTCTCAGGAGCCTTAAACCAGGTTTCTGTTACTGCACAGATATCAATGTTCTCCATACTGAGGAGTGCCTCAAGTGCATGCATTTTGAGGTTTAGACTTCTGGCATTGAGTAGCATAACCCTCAGTTTTTGGTTACTTGTGCTATTTATGGTGGTGGGTTTGTCTTTTGAGCCTTGCCTAAAAAAGGTACTATGTGGGGTGGCAAAAGCCTTGGCCAGTATTCAAAAGCCTAAGGGTGACAGGTGCAAGCCATCTCTTGCGAAGCAATGTGGCTTATCGAGCATGTCATCCCAGGTGGACAGATACTGGATCCCCTTTGAATGACACCAGAAACTAAGCCAGTTGTTGAAATTGATAATTTTTTTCTTTATACTGTGGCATCATTCTTGGTGAGGGCAGGATGTTACTCAGGGTCAGGGTCATACCGGCCTGGGCTATGTGATCAGAGAGCTCTTCCATGTCTCTTTTCATGTAGTCCAGGGAGGTAGGTCTCAGATCATTCACACCAGCATGGACAATGACAGTCGTATTTGTACTTGTTCTGGAGCAATCTGAGTGCTTGTGTTATGTGGCAGATCCTGGTGCCCGACAGGCAGCTAAATGTAACCTCCTCCTTGTGCAGCCTAGTTAGTGAGACATCAGTGTGCCTGACTATAGAGTCGCCTATTACTAGTGTGTTGGGTATGTTATTTTGCCTTAAGGGCTGTGATTGCATGGCACACTGATTATGTGAAGTATGTGTTTCATGGTTTGTGATGGGGTGTGGAGGTCCATGTTTTATAATGGCAATGTTGCAGTCTGTTTACTTGTATCTTGCTAACTTTATCACTCCCCACTATATTATTTTTCTTCTGTAGTAAAGTCAGTGTGTAATGTTTTAAATTGTCTCACATTCCTTAATACACTTATGACTTAATGTGCCACTGATCTGTGTCTTGTTTCCAAGTCTTGGCAGATAATGGACCTTCGTGGCACAGTCCACCTACTTTAGTAAATCAGAGAAGGAGAATTAAACAAGCCACCTTTTCATTCCATCCATGCATAAAAACTTTTTTTTTTGCCCTTTTTGCTCCAGCTGCCTACTGATCTTCAGTCTGTCTCTCTCTTCTTGTCCATTCTTTCCTTATCCACCAGATGAGAGCTGACTGAGAGGAGGGGCCATAATTTAGGAAACCATCAGAGTTTTTTTCTGTTTTTGCAGCCCTATTCCTGTTGGGCATGCCTAGTAAACCTATCCATGGTTCAGTGTGCAGTGCTTGGCAGCTAAGACATGTCACATGCTTCTGTGAGTGACGTAATGCCTCTAGACAACCCCGCATCCCTTGAAACCAATGCTGTTGTTGGGTCTGCAATCACCACCAGGGACACAGCTATGGAAATACCTGCCTTGGGCATGTGCTTCCACACACATCCTCTCACTGAGGAGAGGGGAGCCAGTAAATCTGCATGACTATATCCACCATTCCAACTCAGCTGCAAGACTCCTTTTCCCCCATGCCACTCTAGCAGATGTGAGTCACTACCTGAAATCAAAAACGACTGTATAACCACACTAACATCACAAATAACCAAAAAATAAATTAAAAAAGTTTAGTGGCATACTTTCCAAGGCAAAGACGGTATGCTTTATCAAATAAAGATTTAGCACTTTTGTTCAATACAATGAACTTCATTAGAATATTACAATCATTCCCAAACAAACTTAAATTAGAAACATTCTTAATCATGTGATCAACAAACACCCAATTAATTTAATCAGGAAAACATATCAAATAACCATTTATGTAAATGACCTAGAGGTCAATAGTCTAATAGTCAGTCTATAAACATTAGTATAAAAATCACTGAATCAATTTTGTACACGTATTAAGCTTATTAAAGATAGCAGTACTATTTCACTGATTCACTCCCTATTAGAGTCAATTCAGGAGAATAATATCTGCACATGTAGTAACAAAAACTATCAACAGAAATGGGGAGTTGTGATGGGCACACCATGTGCCAACAGTTATTCTAATATAGTTATGGCCCATGGGAATCTGCTTATCTGTTTAATATGGTGCATCAGTGGCTGCAATATATACCTTACTAGACAAGATTTGTGGATGACATACTCTTTCTGTGGAACAGTGCTATACAACAATTAAATGACTTCATTGACTACTTGGGTAGCACCACATCTTTTTTACAGTTTGAAGTCAATAGCTCTAGCAGCAAAATGAGCTTTTTGGATGTTACCCTTCAGATAGGTACAGATGGTAGCCTTGATACTTCCTTACATAAGAAATGCTGTTGGGAGGAACCATTTGCTACATAGAACAAGCATGCATCCTAGGCATATCTACCCGCAAGTTATCAGAGGACAACTCTTAAGAATATCTAGGATCTATACTGAATGAGCAGGATTATGAAGAAGAGATAGAACAACAAAGAAAAGATTGCAAACAATGAGGCTACTGGGATGAGGAAATCCAGGAAAAGTTTTGGAAAACAGGGCACTTAGGCACACAAGGGGTATGCCCTATATCATGAAGGGTGCTCATCGAGATGAAACTGAAAAAGTAGCAGGAAATCAGAACTATGCTGCAGGAATAAATTGTTTATTGACCTATAGCAATGATGTAAAACAGATTTGCCAAGTTATAAGGAAGAATTGGAAGATTCTCACTGTGGATGAGAATATCAAACGTATTATTGGCGACAAACCCCAATTCTGTTTTAAGAATAGAAAGAATTTGAAATGGATACTATGCCAAGAGAAATTTAACAAAGGAAACATTTCAACCATCGCACATAAAGGTACATATTTTTGTGGAAGATGTAAAGTCTATACACACATTGACTCAAGCAATTGCTTCAAACATCCAGTTAGTGGAAGAGAATATAGGCTTGGCGCATATGCCAATTACTATACAAAAAATGTTATATACATTGCAAGTTGTAATACATGTACTAACCTCTATGTTGGCAAAACCAAAAATCTTTTAAGGATGGAATTTTACATCACTTGAGTGACATAAGGCTTCAAGTAAAGCCTTAAGCCAGCATATTTCTGCTCATCTTGGCCATATATTCCATTTTATGGTACTAGAAATTATAAATGAAAATCCAAGATGTGGTGACATAGTTAACAGAACTGAAATAAATGAATTAAGATGGACTGCAGATCTACAGGCTGATAAATCACCTGGACCGAATTTCCTTTAAAACCCTTACTAAAGGGGTGGAAATTAAGAAGATGAAACATCAACCACATTGGTTCTTTATGACACTAAGGTGTTCCTTAATCATTTAAGTGTCCGCTGTTTCCTAAGCTCTAGAAGATCTGAAGAAGGCACCAAGCCAAAAGCTCTTACTTTAGAGCTCCAGTATTTTTTACCTATGTTTTATTATCTTTTACTAGTGATTTCATAAATATTTTACATTTGTTATTAAAGTTTGTACTTGATTTTATCCACATAAAGCCATCTCCATGGTTGCTACACTTGTTTTTACATTTGCCTGTTTCTTTTTGATCAAGTTGCATTCAGCAGTCTCTGGTGTGTTTTGCCAAACTACTAGATAAAGCAGGACAACATGAATTAGCATTGATAATGGTTAACCTGAATGCACATATCAGGACAGACAGAACTGTCAGCCTGGGTCCACATGGGTGGAGCAGCAGGAATAAAGGAGAGGCCATTCTAGACTTCTGTCTGGCAAATGCCTTGATGGTGGCCAACACATGGTTCAGCAAGAGAGACAGTCACAAGATCACATACGAGACTGGCCAACATGCAGCTCAAGTAGACTACCTGCTAGTAAGGAAAGGGCACTGGGCTAAAATCAGAGTTGGAAAAGTCATCTGCAGTGAAACAGTCATCCCACAGCATAAATCACTGGTTGCCACAATCAGCTGCAAGCAGTGATCAGACAAGGCTCTAAGGTCAACAAAAACCAGGCTGAAGACCTGAAAGTTGACTGGAGAGAAAGCACAATATTTCAAGGAATTACTCAGGGCTGTAGAACCTCAAAAAGAAGATGAAATAGGCAGAGTTGAAGAAGAATGGCAGCACCTCAAAACCACATGAGTACATATGTGTCCGAGCCAGGTACAGAAATAAGGTACATAAGGAAAGCAGCTGGTGGAATGCAGAAATCCAGGACATCAGCAAAAGAAAGGAGTGCAGGAAAAAGTGGGAGATAGAAAAGACAGACCAGGCTAGGTAAGAATACTGATTGGCTAATACAGAAAGGAGTTGCATTAGCAAAGAACAAGGCATCAGGGACAATCTGCCATCTATTGGAAAGTAACTCTATCAGTTTGCAAGGAAGAGACAGAAAGATAAAGAAGACAGCCAGAAATCCTTCATAAGTGATGCCAGCAACAACCTGCTCACCAGTCCACAGGGCATCAAAGGCAGATGGAATGAGTTCTTGCAGCAGCTTCTAAATGAAGAAAACCCCACAGATACTGTACTGCCCCAGACACAGCCCAAAGTGAGGAGAAGCCCAGCCTAGAAGAAGTAAGAACAGCACTACGGAAAATGAAGTCAGGAAAATGGCAGGCTCAGATGAGGTCACAGCAGATATGATAAAGATGCTGGGTAAGATAGGGGAGAAATGGCTCCTGAGGGTACTCATAGCAGTGTGGAAAGAAACGCACATCCCTGTTGATTGGAGAATACAGATACTAGTTCCAGTGTTCAAGATCAAAGGGGACATTTACAGATGTGGGCAGTATAAACTACCTTTCCATTCTTTATACCGCTTTACTCTCCCTTCTTCACTTACTTCCTTACTTCTTTCAAATTCTCTTCCCTGACTTTGTCTCTAAATATACCATAAACCTGTTTTTCCTCACTTCATATTGCAATTTCTGTTTGGATTAGACTAACTTTCCTTAAATTTCTATACAAACTGTCTAAAATTTCTCTAAACACTAAATGATTGCTATATAAGTTGTATCAGTTCTTAAGTACTGTTTTTATATTTTGTCTAATTTGTTATAATTATTTAAACTGCAAAATTTTTTTGTTTTATTTTTGAAGATTGTAAAAATGATTGTTCTTAAAATGTTTTATAAAAATGTGGAGCTTTTCTTCCTGGGCCTCCAGTGAAAAAGGACTTCTACCCAGTCAGATTTTCCCAGTAATCACGTTAATAATAATAATAATAATAATAATAATAATAATAATAATAATAGTAAAGGTATCAAACTCCTATCACACTACATGAAAGTTCTGGAGAGCATGACTGACAAATGAATAAGCGGAGCAGTAGAAAGCAAGATGGGAAATTAGCAGTTTGGATTCAGATCAGGATACAACACAACTGACTCAATGTTTGCAGTGAGATAAATACTTGAGAAGAATTTAGAAATGAAGAAAGAGCCCAACTGGGCATTCCTAGACCTGGAGAAAGCATATGACAAGGTCCCAAGAAAGCTAACTTGGGCAGTCCTGTGAAGGTTCAAAGTCACAGCAACATTGCTAGAAGTAGTGCAGGCTATGTGCAAGGATCCAATAACTGAATTATGAACAGTGTTCAGACTTACAGAGGGGTTCCCAGTGGGTGTGCATCAAGGTTCAGCTCTGATCCCACTGCTGCTCATACTGGTGATGGACTACAGTACATCAGTAAAGAGGTCAGAGGGGACAGATCAACACAGTTGCCATATCAAGATGATGTCACCATCTCTCCCTATTCAGTGCCACTCTCCTAACTTCTTCAACACTCATGCTTGACTTACAGACAGGATCTGAATAAGAACCTCAGCAGAGGATAGGGCAATAGAGTGCAAAACTGAAGTCACATGGAATGAAACTGAGTACAGATAAGACAGTTGTAATAGCAGCAAATGGGGAAATCAAAAGCAGCTGAAATTGGAGATAGAAAACAAAATAATAGACTATATTAACAGCTTCAAATATCTGGGTTGGGTGGTTGAGGAGAGGGAAAGTCTGAATGAAGAAGTCAAAGCTAGACTCAGAGGGGCTGCAGCCAATTGGCACAGAGTGTCAGGTGTAGTCAATGACAGAAGAATGCCAAAGTAGCTGAAAGTAAGGTGTAGGAAACAGTGGTGCGACCAGTATTACTGTATGGTATAGAAACCTGGGCAGGAAAGACAGAGCAGATGAGGAAGCTAGATGTGATAGAAATGAAGTGCCTGAGATGGCTGTTAGGATGCACAATGTAGCTCAGATCTAGAAATGAGGACATAAGAACAGAAGCCAAAGTAGCTCCAATTGCAGAAAAGGTCAAAGAGAACAGATTATGGTGGTTTGAGCACACGAGCAGGAAAGCAGAAGAAAATCTGGTGAAGAAGATTTGGGGCAGACAGGAAGATGGTAAGAGGAAACAAGGGCATCCAGCAAAGAGGTGGATGGATTTTGTGAGAAAAGACCTGTGACAGTCAGGTGTGAGTGTCGAAGAAGGAAGGATAGTGGCACTGAATAGGGGGAGATGGTGACAAGTGATGCAACACCCTAACCCCATGTAAAAAATGGGGAAAGGGGGTTCATGATGATGATGATGTATAGTAAGGTGGTTTTGTGGGTGCCAGTGATGGTTAGTAACTTGGTAAGGTTCCCTATTACAACATCATAGATGCAGGTTGTCAAATACGCCTTTGTCAAACAGTAAAGCATGAAAAGGCAAAATAGCGAAGCGGCATTTCAGCAAATTCTTTCCCTGGGAAAGAATTAGTTTGGCCGCTTATGCTACTTTGCCTTTTCGGCACTGTAATGCGATCTCGGAGTTGGTATATTTAAGTAGGGGGGTGTGGGGGGCACAGCTCCCCACGTGGGAAGTGTGGGGGGGTGAAGCCCCCCCCCCCCATGTTAAGTAATGTTTTACTGTTTGTTTTTGCTTCAGAACAGCGATTGTTTTCCATTGGAAAATAATCGCTTTTCTGAAGTTTCAGCGTTGTAAGCTTTCGCTTACATGGGGCCGATTATCTGTTGTATGCTCTTCTGAGTGTGCAATATGATAATATAGACCCACTTGGTAAAGTGACATACAGACAGGTTCATTACTGAAAGGAAATCAGTTCATACAAGGTTGGCCATATTGTTTTTTGGTTATCAGCATTCTTTGCAAACAAAACCATGTGATTCAGTGAACATCAGAGTAGGCTAATATTATGAAGTCTCAGCAACAGTAAGCCTTCAAGGAGTAACATACAGAAACTAAAAAACATTTTTATAATATCAGCTATACTCAATAAAACAATCAAACAATTAATCAATTAATCCAATTATTAAAAGAAACACTCATATATTTAAAGTAAAAATACATTATTTTTACAAAACACTTTTCCAACTGCAATCAGTGTATCATATTTTAAAATGAAAACAGTCTCTTTCCGTAATGGGAAACAGTTGTCACCCTAAACATACTATAGAATCTTTACCTTATGGGGTTTTTTTGAGAATCTCCAGACTTTGTAATGATGAAGATGTTTTTAATAAGGAATTAGAACAAACAAAATTAATGTTTAAAAATAGAAGTTTTGATACAGAACTAATAGATAAGAGTGTTCTAAAAGTATTGAATAATAGATATAATAGAAATAATAAAATTAATGTTAGTAGAATGATTAGTGGTGACAAAGATGAGAAATTGTTTGTAGTGTCTAAATATAATATTTTAAGTGACAGTATTCGACAATGCATTCTTCATTTTTGGGAATTTCTTAAACAATTTACAGAACTTGATGGTCTCTCTAATAATAAAAAAATAATGTTTTCATATAAAAGGGGACGGAATATCAAAGATTTGGTGGTACATACTAAGTTTCAGAGACCTGATATCAAATTATGTCAGCAAATTTATTTCAGAGGGACGAAACCTTGTGGCAAATGTAGTGGTTGTCCTTATATTATTAATTCCTTTTTGTATATTAATAATGTTAGCTTTAAAACAAATGGAATATTTAATTGTAGGACAGAGGGTGTTATATATGCTATTAAATGTAGTTGTAATAAGTTTTATATAGGACAGACAAAAAGGATGTTTAAAATAAGATTACTAGAACATCTCAGAGATATTAGGATAAATAAAATGGAGAGCCCTCTGGCTCTTCATTTTAATAGATGTCATGATGGGAATATAGAGGGTTTGAAAGCTACTGTTTTAGAACAGATTAATATGCCATACTTGAATAAAGAAATGTGTAAGTTGATGCTTTTACGGAAAGAGACTGTTTTCATTTTAAAATATGATACACTGATTCCAAAGGGCTTGAACACAGATTGCTGTTGGAAAAGTGTTTTGTAAAAATAATGTATTTTTACTTTAAATATATGAGTGTTTCTTTTAATAATTGGATTAATTGATTAATTGTTTGATTGTTTTATTGAGTAGAGCTGATAGTATAAAAATGGTTTTTAGTTTCTGTATGTTACTCCTTGAAGGCTTACTGTTGCCGAGGCGCTAGAGGAATAAATTCTTTTTCAGTGGCTATTGCTGTGTGGTTCGTTTTTGTGGTGAAGCAATTTTCTGGTTGCTGTGGTTATTTTTAATATTATAAAGTCACTTGCAAGCACTAGTAGTAAATGGATGCATGGTCTCTAGAGTTTTAAATGAAGGGACAGTATAAAGTTTTTATTTTAAGACAAGGATTAATCTTATGGCTTTGTCAAGCCAAGACAATAATGGACAGTAGTGGAGAGTTGATATATTTTAACTAGATCATAATGCTCAAGACATTTTTTGGCCTTAGTCATGGCCTGTTGTCTACTCCAGGAATTTGTAATGCAGTTAGCATCTCAATGGATTTACATACTAGGATGCTACTAAATAGTAAAGTAGCTGTCAGTGTTTTCTAGTTTCTTCAGTTTCAGACTTTACCCTCTCACTGACAATACTATTGTTGTCATTGGAAAGTAAGTGCTTCTGTAAAGGCTCTGGTGGCAGCCTTGCAGTACAAGAATTTTGTCATTGTCACACATTGCTATGTAGTGGCAGTAGCAGTAATTTCATTGTTGTAGCTGATGGTCTAAAGCATACCCTCATCCCCAGTTGCATAAATACTTAATCCATTTCGGTTCAGTTTTCATTAATGGAATGTGGAAACACCAGCTATAATATGTAGATGAGTTGACTGCTTTGTGCTCTGAGTGAGAAATATGACTGACTAAGCCAGGTCCATGGTGGAGAGGCATAAATAAAGACATGACTGTGTTACAGGCAACCTGAGTTCCACTAGTGACTGTGTCACAGGCAACCTGAGTTCCACTAGTGATTGTGTCACAGGCAACCTGAGTTCTACTAGTGACTATGTCACAGACAACCTGAGTTCCACTAGTGACTGTGTCACAGGCAACCTGAGTTCCACTAGTGATTGTGTCACAGGCAACCTGAGTTCCTCTAGTTACTGTATCACAGGCAACCTGAGTGCCATTAGTGGCTCAGGTGCCTGAGGAAGGGACAAGGAAGGATAGGTGTGAGCAGCTGCTGCCAACACACTTATATTGAGAGGTATACAGGAGAGTCTGAGGCATCAAATGGGTAACACCCAACAGGAGCAGTATCATTTCACCCAGCAGAGTTTCAAACTAGTCAAGCTTGCAGTACCACATTGCATTCATACTATGTGGCCAAGGAAAAACACGAGTGCAGAGGCATGCTTTGCCTGGGGAGGTAGTGATTCTGAGCACAGAGGAAAGGGAGAGGAGCAGGAGTGTGCTCCCCATGGTGACAGGTATGAAAACAGTCTATTTCCGTAATGGGAAACAGTTGTCACCCTAAACATACTATAGAATCTTTACCTTATGGGGAGTTTTTGAGAATCTCCAGACTTTGTAATGATGAAGATGTTTTTAATAAGGAATTAGAACAAACAAAATTCATGTTTAAAAATAGAAGTTTTGATACAGAACTAATAGATAAGAGTGTTCTAAAAGTATTGAATAATAGATATAATAGAAATAATAAAATTTATGTTAGTAGAATGATTAGTGGTGACAAAGATGAGAAATTGTTTGTAGTGTCTAAATATAATATTTTAAGTGACAGTATTAGACAATGCATTCCTCATTTTTGTGAATTTCTTAAACAATTTACAGAACTTGATGGTCTCTCTAATAATAAAAAATTAATGTTTTCATATAAAAGGGGACGGAATATCAAAGATTTGGTGGTACATACTAAGTTTCAGAGACCTGATATCAAATTATGTCAGCAAATTTATTTCAGAGGGACGAAACCTTGTGGCAAATGTAGTGGTTGTCCTTATATTATTAATTCCTTTTTGTATATTAATAATGTTAGCTTTAAAACAAATGGAATATTTAATTGTAGGACAGAGGGTGTTATATATGCTATTAAATGTAGTTGTAATAAGTTTTATATAGGACAGACGAAAAGGATGTTTAAAATAAGATTACTAGAACATCTCAGAGATATTAGGATAAATAAAATGGAGAGCCCTCTGGCTCTTCATTTTAATAGATGTCATGATGGGAATATAGAGGGTTTGAAAGCTACTGTTTTAGAACAGGTTAATATGCCATACTTGAATAAAGAAATGTGTAAGTTGATACTTTTACGGAAAGAGACTGTTTTCATTTTAAAATATGATACACTGATTCCAAAGGGCTTGAACACAGATTGCTGTTGGAAAAGTGTTTTGTAAAAATAATGTATTTTTACTTTAAATATATGAGTGTTTCTTTTAATAATTGGATTAATTGATTAATTGTTTGATTGTTTTATTGAGTAGAGCTGATAGTATAAAAATGGTTTTTAGTTTCTGTATGTTACTCCTTGAAGGCTTACTGTTGCCGAGGCGCTAGAGGAATAAATTCTTTTTCAGTGGCTATTGCTGTGTGGTTCGTTTTTGTGGTGAAGCAATTTTCTGGTTGCTGTGGTTATTTTTAATATTATAAAGTCACTTGCAAGCACTAGTAGTAAATGGATGCATGGTCTCTAGAGTTTTAAATGAAGGGACAGTATAAAGTTTTTATTTTAAGACAAGGATTAATCTTATGGCTTTGTCAAGCCAAGACAATAATGGACAGTAGTGGAGAGTTGATATATTTTAACTAGATCATAATGCTCAAGACATTTTTTGGCCTTAGTCATGGCCTGTTGTCTACTCCAGGAATTTGTAATGCAGTTAGCATCTCAATGGATTTACATACTAGGATGCTACTAAATAGTAAAGTAGCTGTCAGTGTTTTCTAGTTTCTTCAGTTTCAGACTTTACCCTCTCACTGACAATACTATTGTTGTCATTGGAAAGTAAGTGCTTCTGTAAAGCCTCTGGTGGCAGCCTTGCAGTACAAGAATTTTGTCATTGTCACACATTGCTATGTAGTGGCAGTAGCAGTAATTTCATTGTTGTAGCTGATGGTCTAAAGCATACCCTCATCCCCAGTTGCATAAATACTTAATCCATTTCGGTTCAGTTTTCATTAATGGAATGTGGAAACACCAGCTATAATATGTAGATGAGTTGACTGCTTTGTGCTCTGAGTGAGAAATATGACTGATTAAGACAGGTCCATGGTGGAGAGGCATAAATAAAGGCATGACTGTGTTACAGGCAACCTGAGTTCCACTAGTGACTGTGTCACAGGCAACCTGAGTTCTACTAGTGACTATGTCAGAGACAACCTGAGTTCCACTAGTGACTGTGTCACAGGCAACCTGAGTTCCACTAGTGATTGTGTCACAGGCAACCTGAGTTCCACTAGTTACTATATCACAGGCATCCTGAGTGCCATTAGTGGCTCAGGTGCCTGAGGAAGGGACAAGGAAGGATAGGTGTGAGCAGCTGCTGCCAACACACTTATATTGAGAGGTATGCAGGAGAGTCTGAGGCATCAAATGGGTAACACCTAACAGGAGCAGTATCATTTCACCCAGCAGAGTTTCAAACTAGTCAAGCTCGCAGTACCACATTGCATTCATACTATGTGGCCAAGGAAAAACTCGAGTGCAGAGGCATGCTTTGCCTGGGGAGGTAGTGATTCTGAGCACAGAGGAAAGGGAGAGGAGCAGGAGTGTGCTCCCCATGGTGACAGGGTAGGCTGCAGCATAGTGTCAGCAAGTTGGTGTGCTCCATACCACTCAACTCCTAGCAGGATAGAGGGCTCATGAGGGTTTCCAGACAGGAATGAATGGGTTGTAGGGCACCTTCCTAGACTGGAAATGCAGTGCTCCCATTCCAGTGGAATGAATGGGCCAAATCTGTAGTTGTCATATAAGCTGGTACATATCTTCCCATCTCTGGAGTGTGCATCATTCTAGCCCACCCTTTAACTTTCACTGGCATAGTTACCATTTTCCAGTCTCCCATATATACATTTAAACCTTCTTGAAATATTATTATCTCTAACATCTTTCTCAAAACAATCAGCCTGGACAGTCCTGGGAGTATATATATATATATATATATATATATATATATATATATATATATATATATATAAACACACAGATATAGATACACATACTCACACACACACACACACACACACACACACACACACACACACACACACACAAATGTATAACATTGTGACGTCCCTCCTCTGGGCCAGTAATCAAGCAGCCTCATTCCTCACCACTGACAATGGTGAAGGATGTTTACTTAGAACAAAAATAGATACACACAGTATTTCCAGATGCAGCTCTATGCACCAAGCACAACAAGAATAGATACACACAGTATATTCAGATTCACCTCTGTGTGCCAGGCACAATTTTCTTTAAGAGCCCACAAGGAACATGCTCAGTCTGGGGTCTGTTTTCCCCTCTCTCTCATTATATCTCTCTCTCCTGGCCCCCAATATGACTCCCCACTGATACAGCTATAGAGCCATGTCCAGAGCCAAGTGTCCCAGGCCAAGTCCTCCACCACCCTCTCTGTGAAACTAGTGCACTGTGTCCCTGCTCCAAGTAGCTGACACACTCACTCTTTGAGATTTTATTTTCACACACACACACACACACACACACACACACACACACACACACACACACACACACACACACCTGGGAAAGCTGGCACAGATGTACTAGCTATGACCCTCTGCCCAAACTATAAGGTAGATACTGCCATCAAGACACTCCAAAGCCAGCTACTCTAAGGGTCTTACAAGGGTACCCAATTATACTGAGTAAAATTAATACTAACACAAATGGTGGTGTTTGACCAATGCAGCAAGGCTTCCAGGAGCAGCCGCAGTGTCACCAAATAAATATAAGTTCTCTCAAAGGGTAAAATATTCTCTAAAAGACCAGCCACAATGGAAAGTTTAACTATATTTAATAATAAATAATACAAGAACATGAAAATACTAAATATATATTTACAATAGACACCATAGTTTCAGTCACAGGAAATATTAAAATAACACAGATGAATAGCTTCAGGTGTTAACTTAAAACACTCCAGTAAACATTGATTTACTTTACTATAGTCTCAACAATCAATATCAGACAATTCAGAAACAGTAGTTACAGCTTTACCATGGAGTAAGGGGGCCAGGAACCATACCCAGAGCCCTTGGTCAACATTATACTGTTTATATACTCTTTCAAATATAAGAATAAAACTATCAAAATTATCACGCTCTGTGAACTGTGGAAGAAATGTACTGACTTGTATTGCTTCTGGGGTTCAAGTACTCCCTTCCCCATTACCTCCATGTTCCTGTCGAATTGTTGGCATCTCACATCCATGTTGACGCTGCTTCTCATTTTCTTCAGCCTCCAAACACCGCAGTCTCTCTGCTGATTCTAATTCCGTCTGTTTCTACTTTTCTTCAGCCCCAAATGCCACAGTCTCTCCCCTAATTCTAATTCCTGGTTATCCTCCTGGATGCAGGTCTGAGCTGTGACTAAGGCTGAAATTATTTCTTTAGTCAGGTTGGCATGCACCAGTCCTTTGGCTTTGCACACCTTGACCAACTGGTTCTTTGTCAGTTTGCCATAATCCTCTGCTGACATCTTTGCCTGCTTTCCCTGACTAAACTAAACTAACAGAAAATAAATAAAATTGTTGTGAAAATGAAACTCTGTATGTTTACCTTGTGGCTGCTGAGAGTACACACACCTTCAGTGACAACTGCCTACAGGTTACAGAAGTTCAATTAATATCCACACCACTACTCACCAGTATGTGACATCCCTCCTCTGGACCAGTAATCAAGGAGCTTGACTCCTCACCACTGACACAGGTGGGGGACATTCTCTTGGAACAAAACTAGATGCACACAGTATTTCCAGATGCAACTGTCTGCACCAAGCACAATTTTCCTTAGGAGCACACACGGAGCACACTCAGTCTGGGGTCTGGATTTTCTCTCTGTCTCTATCTCTCTCTCTCTCTCTCTCTCTCTCTCTCTGCAGGCCCCCAATAAAACTCCCCACTGGCACAGCTGCAGAGTTCAGTCCTCAGCTGAATGTCCCAGGTCAAGTCCTACACCACTCTCTCTGTGAAACTAGTGCTCTGTGTCCCTGCTTCAAGTGGTTGACACATGCACACTTTGAGGTTTGATTTTCACACACACACACACACACACACACACACACACACACACACACACACACACACACACACACACACACACACACACACACACACACACAAACACCTGGGAAAGGCTGGCACAGATTTACTAGCTATGCCCCTCTGCCCAGACTATAAGGTAGATACTGCCACCAGGACACTCCAAAGCCAACTACTCTAAGGCACTTACAAGGGTACCCAATTATACTGAGTAAAATTAATACTAATACAAATGGTAGTGTTTGACCAATGTACTAAGGCTTCCAAGAGGGGCCACAGTGTCACCAAATAAATATAAGTACTCTCAAAGGTTAAAATATTCTCTAAAAGATCAGCCACATTGAAAATTTAAATACATTTAATAATAAATAATAAAAGAATATGAAAATAATAAATATCTATTTACAATAAACACCAGAGTTTCAGTCACAGGAAATATTCAAATAGCACAGATGAATAGATTCACATAGATACAGAAAAACAGGACTTAACTAATCTCACTATATTTTCCTGACTGATCTAAATAATTATTATTCACTGGCTACTTACTAAAGCAGGGCAAGATGATGTAGGTAATGGGTCCTTCTTGTTAGGTTTCAAAAACAGACTGCACTGAGACTTCTGTCTCAACTAGTATTGAAACATCATTTTAGTGCTGGTTCCCATACTACCCCCCTTTACTAGAAACAGAACCAGAATTTTGCACATATGAGCTTAGCTTTGCTAAGATGTGTTATAGCATCTGGAAGCCATAAAACCATTTCAACACTTTCACCCTTCCAGGGTACCAATTAGTTCACTGCTAAGGACAATACAATAGGATTTCTATTCCTTGTTTTCACAGACATTTTGTCTCTGGCAATCAGAACTGCAAGATACAATCTTTATGGCCTTCCAGATAATTTAATTTCAGACTGTTTTCCAAAGTTAGCTGGACAGAAAGCAACTGCTTCTCTTCCAATATCCTCTGTTACAATATATTAATTGTAACTGTTACAATACAGTCTGACATACAGGTGTATTTCTTTTTCTGTCCAGCAAGACCCACCCTTGGGTCCTCAGAAACAGTTTGAACTCCACCCCCAAAGCACTTTTTATAATAAAAAAGTCACATGATAATTAATTTCATATTTACATAATTAATTATATACCAATTAGTAACATAAAAAAACATAACATGAGAGTTATAATTAAAATAAAAAATAATGTTAAACATGTATATGTTTATAAATAAATTATTATTCATTGTTCCATCTGTAAAAAACATTTTATGTTAATGGTTTCATTTAAACCAGGAGCATAATCAGCTCCTAAATGTAATTTAAACCAGGAGCATAATCAGCTCCTAAACTGTTTCTGAGGAAGTTCACAGTGAATAAAGTGAATGAAAGCGCTAATGTGGTGTCTGTACTTATTCAGCAAGTTGGAATGGTCATAGCAGTTTAACTGTTGATGTTATCTGTTTTTATACAACTATCTTCGTGTTTTTATATATATATGTATATATATATATATATATATATATATATATATATATATATATATAGGAGCGATACAGAATCCTGAAAGTCCAAAATTCTGAAGACCAAAATCCTGAGACCAAAATCCTGAAAGTTCAAAAAACTGAAAACTCAAACTACTGAAAACTCAAAATCCTGAATACAGATAGGATACCAGCACTTACTATTCCAGCACAATTACATACAGAAACATATTACCCTTGCACTATATGCAGGGGGGCTTGCAATGTTGGAGATGATATATTTAAGTAGCAGGGGGTGTCGGCGGCACAGCCTCCCACATGGGGGGGTGCATTGGGGCCTTTCCCCCTGCTTATACGTGGAGAACAGTAATATAGTTTGTGTTTTATTTGTTTCTGTATGTACTTGTGCTGGAATATAGTAAGTGATGGCATCCTGTCTGTTTTCAGGATTTTGAGTTTTCAGTATTTTGAAATTTCAGGATTTGGGGCTTTCAGGATTATGTAGCGTTCCCATTTATATATATATATATATATATATATGTATATGTATAACCTTTGTTTTAATTCTGAGGAGCTTTTCTCCCCGGTCCTCCACTGAAAATGGAAATTATCCAGCTGGACTAGCCCGGTCAACAAATGTAAAATAAAATAAAATAAAATAAAATAAAAAATATATATTTTTTTTTTTTTTTTTTTTTTCCACTGGGTTATACCTTAAACCTCCTTTTGTGGAGGACAATGGGATATATGCAAATGACCCCTTAAAGACATCAAGTGTTTTAGCTACATGGCTTCTGAATGTGCATGACATTTTTACTTTTTAAGTCTTTATGGCTATATTTATGCCAGTAAAGCCAAACCCCTTCAGCTGTGGACATGCATGTTTCGGCTTTTTTGTTCACCTCATCAGCACAGTAAAAGTGGATAGTTTGTCTATACTTCAGAAACATAGGGTCTTTAAACCTAGATGATGTTTGTAAAGTTTTAGGTGCCTGCAAAATAACCCAACTAACATCCAAACCAAAGATTAAAAAGAACACGCAGGCAACCTATTCAGTAAAAACTGCAAGAAAAAAAAAACAGCCAAGCTAGAGCTTTCACTGAATGATACCTTAAACCTCCTGTAGTGGACACTGATGGGATATATGCAGATGACCCCTTAAGGACATCAAGTGTTTCAGCTACACATCTTCTGACTTTCCATGATTGTTTTACTTTTTAAGTCTTGATGGCTACATTTAGGCCAATAAAACCAAATCCCACTAGCTGTGGACATGCATGTTTTAGCTTTTTCATTGACCTTATCATGCATAAGCAGATAGTTTGGCTATACGTCAAAAACACAGGGTCTTTAAACCTGACTGATGCCCATAAAGATTAAGATGGGGTAAAAAGGACACACAGACAAACCATTCAGTAAAAACTACAAGAGAAACCCAGCCAAGCTAGAGCTTTTACTGAGTGATACCTTAAGTCACCTATACTGGAGGCCGATGGGATATGGAGCTGACCACTATCCACTATGAATGTAGTCATAAAGACTTAAAAAGTAAAAAAATCATGGACATTTGGAAGCTATTCTGAAACACATGATTTCTTAAGGGGTCATTTGCATATATCTCATGGGCTTCCGCCACAGGACGTTTAAGGTATCACATAGTATAAACAGTAGCCTGGTTGGGTTTTTCATGCAGTTTTCACTAAATGGTTTGTTTAGGTGTCCTTTTCAACCTATATATATATATATATATATATATATATATATATATATATATATATATATATGTATGTATATATATATATATATATATATATATATATATATATATATAGGTTCATACTAGGCTATCTGCCCTGGGGCATTTATAAGTCTAGCCCGCTTGTGTTTGGCTTACGCCACCCCTTGATTTGAGTATACTGTACCCTTTTTAAAGTTTAGTTTACTGTGCCTCTGTTTAATAGTGACACAGAAGTAATCCCGGGACAAACCTACGATCCCCCATCCACTCATCAAGATTCTTCTTGAGGAGAGTCAGTGAGGTGCTCTGCCTAACATGAATTGGAATTCTATTCCAGAGTGAAGGGAGCCTCTGGGTTATGAATCTGTCCCTCCAGCATGTTCTATTTATTTCTGTGCTGAGGTTCAAGTCCCTCGAGCGCGTGGCTCTAAGGGATTTAGATTTACTGAGGTGGAGCATGTCCATTAATTCTGGGTTGGACATAGCTTTATATATCAGGCATGGATCACCTTGAAGTAGGCGGTATGCAACTGAGTAGAGCTGGAGTTTTTTTAACCGAGCAGCATATGGCATCTGTTTGAGTCCCTTGATCCTCCTGGTGAGGTACTTTTGAGGTCTTTCTAATTGCTGCAGGTGTCGGGTAAGGTACATCCCAAAGGGAGCATTGTATTCTATGATGGGTCTGATGAGGGATGAATAAAGGGGCACGATTACCTCTCTTGATCTAGATGTGAATCCTTTCATGATAAGGTGGGCTATGTAGAAGGTCTTTCAAACCACTTTGGCAATGTGGTTGTCAAAGGTGAGATTGCTATCAACTTGGGTCCCCAGATCCCTAATTACTTTCTCTGTACTTAATGGGTTACCACCTATGTGGTAATTTGTGGGCACATTGTTTTTGCCAAAGGGTATATATACACACACACATATGGGTTCACGTTATAATTTTGAAAAACTGAAATCCCGAATTTCAGTTTTTCGAACTTATAAAGTTGAACATTGAAAATTGTGAAAGTGCATAATCACAAATCCGAATATCTCAAATTTGTGGTTATGGCTTTGGTTGTGTGCAGTGTTGTGACTGGATGGTGTTTCGTGTTGTGTATGGATTTAGGTGTGATTTAAGGTAAGCAAGTGTTTTGTTAGGGTTTTGTGTGGGAGTTTGAGTGTGTGTGAATGTGTTTGTTAGTTGTACATGTGGGTTAGGGTAGGCAGGTGAAAGTATGGGTGTGTAAGTGTTGGATGTGTTGGTGTTTGTATATGTGTGATGTTTGTGTGTTTGTGTGTGTGTGCGAGGGGCTGTAGAATGTGTGGGTGTGAGTTTCCTTTCTGTGTGTGTTTGTGCAATCTCGGATTTGGTTTATATAAGTAGGGGGGTGTGGGGGTGCAGCCCCCCACATAAGGGGTGCATGGGGGCTTGCCCTGCTTATATGTAGTGTAGGTTTATTTGTTTGTGCTTTTGTGTTTGTGTGTGTTTTGTTTGTTGTGGTTTGGGTTGGATGATGTATGTGTTGTGTGGTGTATGGTGTGTGTATGTTCGTGATTTTGTGTTTCGTGATTGTGTGGTTTCGAGATTTAGGCTGTTCGACTTTATGGTTTTGAAAAACTGAAATTTGGGATTTCAGTTTTTTGAAATTATAAAGTGAATCCATATACGTATACATACACATATACATACACACTGAATAGTTAGTAGACTAAGGTCTCCTCCAACTAACCCTATACAACAGCTCTCCACATCAAATTTCACATTATTTATTTACACTTTGTTGACTGTGCTAGTCACGACAGGTCATTGGCCTCTTTTGTAGTCTTACTGACTATAGAAAATTTGGCTAGGGCACTGAGGAAATTCCCGTACTTTTTGATAACTCTCATGGGATCTTCAACATCCACTTGAGGTACCAGCAACTCAGTCAGATATGTCTCAGTTTAAAATCTCATCCAACATGAGCAGACACACTTGTGCAATACTAATAAACTTTTGCCTCTTTTCCTACCTCCTTGCATAGAAGAGACTACTTCCCATGTCGAGGACCCCCAATCTGTACATCATTCTCAGTGCCTTCTAATTGCATTTCCAGAAAAGCCACAATTCTTAATCTTCCTAAATATGTGAATACACCATGATTTCTTTCACTTGAATTAGTTAACCCATTATATTCCATGTCAAAAATGTTATCCATACTCAGTCCATTTTTTTCTACTTAGTGCTTTTTCTGTCCACCTCTGTCAACCGTTAGGCCTTCCTCCCACAGGTCTCAAGCCTATTCATTCTCAGAGGCAGGGTGGCCTACTTACACCCAAGGAAGAAACGATTGGAGGGAGCCATCATCTAGGCAACCATGAAGGAGTTTGTACCCCTTCTAATGTTCATTCTTATACAGTGGGAATGTTCACTCAACTCCAGCATCCTGAGTGTCTGGCTTCATCAACCCCCCAATTGTATGTGTCAGGATAAACCGTAATTTTCCCCAGGTTAGCAGGAAACCCCCAGCATCACTCCTCTCCTTATAGCCCTCCATCACTGAGACCACTGGCTATAGGGGCATTTCTGTTACGGTTCAAATCTCACCATCTGTGGCTAATACAAATACATTATTGTAGGAACTTACTATGCTCTCCCCAGGATACATGCACAGTCCCACTCATGCATCCTAAGGGCTGTCTTCACTGGATTGAAGCATCAACTCGTGTTCTCCCAGTAAAAGCCCTTGTTATTGTGCAAGCTTCTGCTATCACTGAATAACTACAACTGCTAAGTATCACACACATTGATAACATTCCCCTAGCCTAGCCCCTTCCACCCACAGTCTGATAATTTCTCATAAAAACGTTACATTTATATTTAAAAGTCTATTATGTGTACATTTTGAGAAGTGAACCACCCATTTTTACAAAATTACCGAATGTAATGTAATTTACAGTCCCATTCTTTAACTATGGAACTATTGGAGAGCAACAAACCCCCACACCATTTCCTAGCATGTAACAGTGATGTTATCCATCTTGGTCTCGCCTACGTATGCAGGCTTCCCTCTACATTACATCAGACCTATCTTTTTCTACCTATTTTAAACATGGTGTTTGTTTGTCTTTTGGCTTTTCCCAGTTAGGGGACGCCACAGAGGAAATCAGGTCCGCTAATGATTGGCAGTTGGTTTTTATGGTGTCGAGTTGCCAGCCTGATGCACAACCTTCAACGAAGGCACACCCATTCAACGCATTTCTAACGTCCACTCGACCATGGGGAGGACATGCAGACTCCACACAGAAGGCACTCCCAACCCAAGCCGAGAATCGAACGGGAGAACCTCTTGCTGTGAGGCAACAACGCTACCGCTGCACCACCGTGGAAGGCATTAAACATGCTGTAAATATAATAAAATCAGTAGACAAATTTTTTTGCATTCAGCTGCTCAAATAATACAAGACATCGCATCACCTTTTAAATACTCTGTTATGTCCTTCATCCAGTATATTGTGTAAATGGTCATCCGAGGTTCAAAGGTTCCGAAATCTTTTTCTTTCACTGACCATCTAAACTGTTTTAACTTTATTTTATTTATTTATTTCCAGTTTGATGACTGGGGAAGTCCACTGGGCCAAGCAGAGCCCATTTTCAGTGGAGGCCCGGAGAGAAAAGCTCCAAAAGTAGTTAAGAGAATATAACATAAGTACAGTATGGAATATATAGTATACAAAATCATAAATATACAATTTAAAATACAAATACAAAATCAGGGAGTGTATGTTTAAAAAACCCAAATGTTAAAATATAGATTCCGGAGTGAGGGAACATAGGCTTCTTGGACAGACCTGTTAATAATAATGGAAAAGGGGAGGGCAATGTTGTCTGCAGCCATCTTAAGGAAGGGGGAGGCAGATTATCAGCAGCGTAGGAGCAAGGCTTTAGTTTAAGGAGGAGTCTTTTTATGCTGCTGGTGGGGATAGGTTTAAGACAGAAAGGTGGAGTGTTCTAGGGAAAAGCAGTGGATGGGTGACTATGAGAGGGAGAGAAGGTGGAAAAGTTTGCAGTTAGTTTGGCTATGCAGTCAACAAAAAAGGTGTTAAATTAGATGCAATTTCATGATCTGGGGAGTTTGGGTTAGGGCATGGATTGTCTTTTCTAGCAGGGTTTAGGAGGGAGGAAATGCAATTCCAGAACTTTTTGGGGTTAGAATTATGTTCTGATTGGAGTTTGGAGTAATAGGTTTTACTGCCTTTCATTATTAGTTTCTTCACTGAGTTGCGGAGTTGTTTAAATTTGATTAGATAGTTTGTTAACTTATTTTTTGGTATTGCTTCCAACATTTGTCTCTGAGGTGCAGTAGTTTTCTGTTTTTTTTTTTAGCTAGCCAGGAAACAGTTTTGGCTTTATTTATTTTTTTTTTTTGTGCTAAGAAGGGCTAGGCTGTTTAGTAAGTCTAGAAAAGTTTGTTGAAGTAATTAGTTGCACTGTCCAGAGGCAGAGTCTTTAAGGGGGCCCAATTAATTTTTTTCAGACAGTCAGAAAATGTCTGTTAATTGAAGTTTGTGAGATTACGAGTTTGAATTTACTGATGTTGTATTTGGACAGAAGAGGCACACCGGAGGGCATAGGTTGGTAGGTGGTCACTAAGGGGATCAAGTATAATTCCGCTGTTTGAGATTAGGTTGGGATGAGTTGCTAAGATCCAATCTAGTGTAGTGCCGGAAAAGAACTTTTTCCATGTTGAAATTTGCATTCTCTTAACAGCATCAGACCTCTCGTCCTGACCACTTTCTTTATTCTTATTCAGCATAGAAATCCCATAAAGAAACCTGTGTGTATCACTTGAAAAGCTTCTTGTGAGTAAATAAAGATTCAAAGATTCATCTACCAATAGGACAAGATTCAAAGCAATGTTGACCAATCCGTCAGCCCTGTGGCACACATGGATAAAGCTCTGACCGGGAACCAATCTAGGATTCTCTAGTGGCTCAGGGAAATGGAAGAACTGGAAGGGGTGGGTGACAAAAGTGTGGCTTATGTCAATGCACTCACCTCAGAGGGAGGGTTGCGGTGGCTTTTCACCCTGTAGTGACTTGAACTGCACAAGGTGTAGTGTAGGCCACTTCCCCTGGAGCAAGCCCCGGGGCAGGTGACATGTAGGTGGGTCATCCTAAGCCAGTGTAGTAGCCGTTGTGGAGGTGTGCAGCAAGCGCACCTCCATATTAAGGGCATACATGGTCCTTCTGTGGCAACATGTGACTCATATCACCAACAGGGTGGTAGGCAGCATGTACAGAAATGCCCTAATGATGGCACTGTGATTGGTTCTTCCCTCAGGGGAATGAGTGGGCTGGGAACAGCTCTTGCTCCATGAGGAATGAATGGAACATTTGATCATGGGGAAATGAGGATCAGCAAGCAGAATGTTGCAAAAAAACATTGCTGAGTACAGTAAAAGAAACTTCAGTTTCCTCAGTCTGCATTGAATAACTGTGCTTATTTCTTCCTTGTTTAAAATGGAAGACACATGATTAAAAACACTTTTTGCACAATCTTACTTATTTTCCCTGCATCCACAGCAGAGACAGCAGTACTTGGTCTTTCTTTTGATAAGTGTTATATCTGATCTGCATATACTGTAGTTGCTTTAACTGTATCTCCCGTGTGATGGTATACAAAGCCAAGAGCTCATTTCTCTCAAATTTGCATCACAAGTCACACAATCCAGTCAGCTTACCCTCCCTTGTACGTCAGTAATATGAGTCTCCTTCTGGCAGGCTACATCTTCCAAACCATTGTGTTTCTCCTTCACATACTCCACATCCCTCCACAAGTATTCACAAACCTCCCACAAACCAGGATTTCCTTTTCCCAGTTTTTTGATGGCAACCCCATGAAAGTTCATAGTCCCATCACAATATATTCATGCAGTTGAGTACTAACTCTTTTTAAACTCAAAATGGAAATTGTCTGTACAATCTGTGCCAACCACTGCACATCCTTCTGCTTGTTTTAATTCAAACACATCAAGACTTTGCTCATCCACCACCTTTTTGAATTCCTCCTCAATTAACAATCATTTTCTAATCACTTCTTTCCCTTCTTCTTACTCTTCTTTCCATTTCACTTACAGGCTGGGATTTAGAAAGGCTAAATGTGACCGAGTAGCCTTAAGATAGCTATTTTCCCCTTACAGTAAGCCTTTCCAGTTCACAGACTGCCTTGCTAGCATGGTCCTCAGTATGGGGGCCGGCCTCACTGACAGCGCTGCATTCAAATGTGTCAATTCTTGGGTGTGGCTAATGCTAACTAGCCATGTGATGTCCTTCAGAGATGCCAGCATCTCCTAATTTATGCGGTTATTTGGTTCTCTGGATTGCTAGGCATCATAAAATTTCAATGTTGGAGGGAAAAGTTAATGCTGCCAAAAGACAGCAGTCACCCACTCACTCCTGTGGAAGCAGTCACCCACTCACTCCTGTGGAAGCAGTCCCCCACTCACTCCTGTGGAAGCAGTCACCCACTCACTCCTGTGGAAGCAGTCACCCACTCACTCCTGTGGAAGCAGTCACCCACTCACTCCTGTGGAAGCAGTCACCCACTCACTCCTGTGGAAGCAGTCACTGTGCAGGTAAGTTCAGCAACGATATGAGAGTGAGGCTGGGGACTATTTGTGTGTGTGTGTGTGTGTGTGTGTGTGTGTGTGTGTGTGTGTGTGTGTGTGTGTGTGTGTGTGTGTGTGTGTGTGTGTGTGTGTGTGTGTGTGTGTGTGTGTGTGTGTGTGTGTGTGTGTGTGTGTGCGCGCGTGGACATTTGTGTGCATGTGTCTGTGTGCCTGTGTGTGTGTGTGTGTGTGTGTGTGTGTGTGTGTGTGTGTGTGTGTGTGTGCGCGCTTGTGCACATGTGTGTGTGTGTATGGAAGGGGTGCTTTTCTTAATGCGATGCATGGGACACTCAAAAGAACACTACCATTGTGCATAACAGCACTGGTATTAGGAAAGACATGTTAATGATCTGATAATGAGGTCTTTGTCACTGTAAATTTAGCTGTCTCTGAATCATATTTTCTCGCCATAAGAGAAACTGTCCTACCTGTGATAGGTCATTTCTCTGAGCACTAAGCTTTTTTTTCAAATTAAGGGGAATTTCTAGAAATGGTTCAACTATTTGTGTTGTGTATTTAAAGTTTACATGTGGATAATCTACTACTTACAGCACTGTCACCAGAAGAAATCATGCCTCCATGATTATTTTCACTTCTATTTCAAAAGACAACAAACAGGTATGGCAAGTGATCCCATTACCAGAATGTAATTTCTCACATAAAAGAGTCAACCCCAAAAGCATAGTATACTCTTTTCTGCAATGGGACATGTCCCTGTCTTAAACATCTATGCAACTACAAATTGTATTGTCTCACTGCAAACACTATAACCTGTGGGAAAAGCCCACACTGCTTGTCAAAGGTGTCTGACCTCTGAGTTTTATCAAGATGGAAGGCATAATGTGAGGCATCCACACCTCAATGATATGATCATTTAGCTCTTGAACTGTTGACTTTCATAAAAAAAACCTGAATTTTCTCACTGTACAAAAGAATTATGCTTTGAACGCAGTGAAAATAATTACTTAATTGCATTTAATCTTACTATACGTGGATCCAACGTAACAGTCAGAAAATAACAAAAAACAAATTTTTTTAAGGTATAAAAACATACACATGGGAAAGAAAAATGGATATTCTACTGTGCAATATACAGGAAAAGGAGAAAGCCAAACTAGTCAAATACAAAAATGCAGCTCGAATGATATTTGAAGAGAAATATAGGCAAAGGCATCCAGATATGGTAAATTTCACAATACAACAATAAGATCAGAAAGGGGAAATGTAGAAAAGAACATTAAAGAGGAAGAAGTTAAACAAATAGAAATTAAAGTGATATACCATCTGTAAGGTGAAAGATTTAGTGTGAAATCATTAACACAGGCAGTTCGCAACAGGATGGAACGGTGGGTCCCAAGATGAAGGAGCAGCAGGTGGAGCAGAATACAACTGAAGAGCACTTGCCATAGGGTAATGTTCTGGAACCTTGTGTAGGAGACACACACGAAAGTCCAGTTAAAGCTGTAGAGTTAAGGGAAGGAGTAGGAGACCGTGACAAACCTGTCACAGGTAATGTTGCAGCGTGATGGGCCAAAGGGTCCATATGTAGGGAAGGAACAGAAGAAGCAGATGCCCTGAAAAGGATACATCATAGATCGCTGTTCTGGAGCCTTCTGTAGAAGATTTACAGGAAAATGAGAGCAAAGAATATACCGTCAGTTCAGAAGAAAATGATCCAAGGCGAAGACTTTCTTGATTTAATAGAGATGGACAGACATATTAAGACAGATGAAAAATATATTTTAGAAATTAAATAAAGCCAAAAACAATAGAAGACTGGCAAAACAGATGAACAAAGTAATCAGGACTGTTAACTTATTCACTCCAATGAAGATTAGGAAGTTTGCACTTTAACTTCCAATGGGTGGAGCCTAAGCCATTTACAGAATCAAATTATGTCCTCACATTTCAAACAAATGTTCATATCTCTGGAACCATAATGATTATGAAAGTGTAAATGGCAAACCCACCAACACAAATTATTCTTATAGTGGTAGAATTCTTTAGGTTCTAGGTCTTAAACTGAGTTTTATAAGTCACAGTAAACATAGCAACTATTACATAATATTTTGTAAACAACTTAAAGTATTTCAGCAACCATTCAAGTTACACACATACTGTCAGCAACATTTTATTCTGCTAGATCAGAGCTTTCATATGAGACTAAGGAGTTCCATTTGTGTTACTTGGCTGTTGAGTTATTTAGAAAAATGTGAAAATTATTTTTGTATAAATTAATATCATAGAAAAACAACAGGTAATATCTGTTTACCTGCATTAGACAGAGGTCAAATATTAATGCAGCTAAGTTTGCTATTCTGTAAGCTTTAATATGAAATCTTTTAAAACCTCATACGTAGCAACGGTTTTGGAATTATTAATGCAAATATGAACAAACAATTTTGACACCTAGAGGCGTCAGTAGGAGTTAATTGCAGATGCACCTATATGTGTCACTTAGATGTAATGAGTTAAGAGAAATTAGTGTGATATAACATAAATTAAGTAGGATATACTACTGTGCAACTAAACTAATAACAAATAAAATGTTACCGCAAAACTGTAGAGTAACAAAGGAACGGAAAGGAACAATATGTTACCATGGAAACAAATATGCTGCTGATGCCATGGGTTATCCCATCAGCATACTCATCAAACAATCCATCCCAGAATCCTCCATCCTCACCCTATAAAAAAAATCCATAATAACCCCCTTACACAAAGACGGTAAGTGCAATGTCTGTTGCTATCCTATCCCCCCTATCCAAACTGCTAGAAAAATGTATACATAAACAACTACTTAATCAGGAGCTTCAAAACAATTTACTCACCGCCACCCAACACGGTTTCAGACCATCACATAGTACAACTATTGCATTAATCTCCTTCATAGATACAGTCAACAAAGCCAGGGATGCCAGATTACTAACCTCTGTAATACTTCTTGATTTATCTAAGGCCTTCGATACAGTTTTGCATCCTAAACTGCTACAAAAACTCTCCACCCCTAATACAGATGATTACTGAAACCTGACTAAGACCCTGATACACATGATTACTAAAAGCTGACTAAGTCCCTAATACAGCTGATTACTGAAACCTGACTAAGACCCTGATACACATGATTACTAAAACCTGACTAAGTCCTTAATACAGATGATTACTGAAACCTGACTAAGACCCTGATACAGATAATTACTGAAACCTGACTAAGACCCTGATACAGATGATTACTGAAACCTAAGACCCTGATACACATGATTACTAAAACCTGACTAAGTCCCTAATACAGATGATTACTGAAACCTGTCTAAGACCCTGATACAGATAATTACTGAAACCTGACTAAGACCCTGATACAGATGATTACTGAAACCTAAGACCCTGATACAGATGATTACTGAAACCTGACTAAGACCCTGATACAGATGATTACTGAAACCTGACTAAGACCCTGATACAGATGATTACTGAAACCTAAGACCCTGATACAGATGATTACTGAAACCTGACTAAGACCCTGATACAGATGATTACTGAAACCTGACTAAGACCCTGATACAGATGATTACTGAAACCTGACTAAGACCCTGATACAGATGATTACTGAAACCTGACTAAGACCCTGATACAGATGATTACTGAAACTTGACTAAGACCAAGATAGAGATTACAAAAATTAAGCTCCTCCTTTTCCTTTCGCTTTAAATTTGCTGCTAGTCCTACTAATGTATGTTTGTTGATTATTTTACCCCCTTTTCGAAATGTATATCTGCAGTCTGCCTAAAATATCTCTGTACTTTTATTTTGTCGATGTTTTTACTCTGTAGAGCTTTTCTCCCCGGCTCTCCGCTGAAAACGGGTTCCTGACCCAGTGAGACTTTCCCGGTCAACAAATGTCAAATAAATAAATAAACAATTAATAGAGAAACCTATAAAGCAATTTAGGCAAGCAGTATCTGTGTTAGAAGAATACAGAAAAGAATACAGGTAATCAAAATCAAAATCACAGTAGTCCCTCTGTCCAGTACAGGTAATCACAATCAACATCATAGCAGCCCCTCTGTCCAGTATTCCTTCTTCCCTTTGCTCCTTTCACATTCTTACTGGACACTTCTAAAAGTAAGCTAAAATTCAAGACTCTGTCACTGAAACACTCTCCTTTCTGCTAACAAGAAAACAAAAACAAAAGAAGCTTGACTACTGCTCACACATCCTGAGTTCTTAGCTCAGTCACACACCGGTACATTTTAGCAGGGACCTCGGAGTGAACCATTGTGATGCTGTTTAGGGCCACTCTATTATTCATTTAAGGCTTATAGTGGATTGCTGTTCTCCATGTTATTGTCTGTTGTCTTATAATAGTAGTGAGAATGGAGTGTTCTGCTGAAGAACCCGTGCGTACAATCATAAACATTATTTATTATGTTACTGGTTGGTGTTTTTCTCCTTCAGGTAATTGGTTATAATGCTTACAACCTTAAACATTATTTATTATATCACTGGACAGCCATTTCCTCCTTCAGATGATTGGTTATAATGCTTACAACGTTAAACAATATTTATTATATTAGTGGCTACCTGTTTTCTCCTTCAGGTAATTGGTTATAATGCTTACAACGTTAAACAATATTTATTATATTACTGGCTACCTGTTTTCTCCTTCAGGTAGTTGGTTATAATGCTTATAGCGTTAAACAATACTTATTATATGACTGGTTAGCCTTTTTCTCTTTCAGGTAATTGGTTATAATGCTTACATCATTAAACAATATTTATTATATTACTAGCTACCTATTTTCTCCTTCAGGTAATTGGTTATAATGCTTACAACGTTAAACAATATTTATTATATTACTGGCTACCTATTTTCTCCTTCAGGTAATTGGTTATAATGCTTACAACGTTAAACAATATTTATTATATTACTGGCTACCTATTTTCTCCTTCAGGTAGTTGGTTATAATGCTTACAACGTTAAACAATACTTATTATATGATTGGTTGGCCTTTTTCTCCTTCAGGTAATTGGTTATAATGCTTACAACGTTAAACAATATTTATTATATTACTGGCTACCTGTTTTCTCCTTCAGGTAGTTGGTTATAATGCTTACAACATTAAACAATATTTATTATATTACTAGCTACCTATTTTCTCCTTCAGGTAATTGGTTATAATGCTTACAACGTTAAACAATATTTATTATATTACTGGCTACCTATTTTCTCCTTCAGGTAATTGGTTATAATGCTTACAACGTTAAACAATATTTATTATATTACTGGCTACCTGTTTTCTCCTTCAGGTAGTTGGTTATAATGCTTACAACGTTGAACAATATTTATTATATCACTGGACAGCCTTTTCCTCCTTCAGATAATTGGTTATAATGCTTACAACCTTAAAGAATATTTATTATATTACTGGTGGACTTTTTCTTCTTCAGGTAATTGGTTAATATTTTGCTGCTGCTCTCTTTGCCAAATTTAGTTTGCTTCACTCCTGTCTGCAAACTTCCCTGCACTCAGTTTGTTTCTGTGAAACTGTAACTGTCCAAGGAAAACTCATACAGATCCATAGTATTTTGTAGTACTTTACTCCTAAAGAGCTGTACTGTAACTGCAGACTGGAGTAACATATCCTTTGTGCTTGCAAAGCATGAGTTAGACTAATGTTCCTATTACATAAAACTGTTCTTTTAATAGCATAACAGGTAAAGACTCTCCCTGCTGGTGTTGGAGCTGAGTCCCCCTGTGCTACCTTCCCTCTCCTACGTCCCCAGCCACCCCTCCTGGCATTACATTTATGGTGCCTGTTCTCCACCCAGAACTTCACCTACCTCCCACCCTCTTAAAGGCATATATATAGGTTCATAGGTTCATAGGTTGCTACTAGGCTATCAGCCCTAGGGCCTATACAAGCCTAGCCATAACAATTCCCTGGCTATTTCTTCCCACATTATTTACTTTCCTGGACCCCTGTCTAGCAGGGCGACTGACATGATCCCTGGGGTGAATTTCCTTTCTCCCATCCAATCATCAAGGTTCCTCTTGAAGAGGTCCAAAGAGGCACTCTGCTTGACATGTATGGGCAATCTATTCCAGAGTCTGGGGAGTCTCTGGGTCAGGAACCTATCCCTCCAGCATGTTTTGTTTATTGTGATGACAAGGTTTAGATCCCTGGAGCATGTAGCTCTGAGGGATTGGGATTTCTTTAAGTGTAACATGTCCAACAGCTCTGAGTTTGACATGGCCTTGTATGTTAAGCAGAGATCGCCTCTGAGTAGACGATATGCGACAGAGTATAGCTGGAGTTTTTTTAAGGCGGTCAGCATAGGGCATCTGCTTTAGGCCTGTGATTCTTTTAGTGAGGTATTTCTGAGGCCTTTCCAGTTGTTGCAGATGTCTTGAGAGGTACATACCAAATGGGGCGTTGTATTCTATAATGGGTCTAATGAGGGATGAGTACAGTGGGACAATGACCTCCTTTTTTCTGGATGAAAAGCCCTTCGTGATGAGGTGTGCCACATAGAAGGATTTCCTGACTGTTGTGGCGATGTGGTTATCGAAGGTGAGACCACTGTCCACCTGTGTCCCTAAGTCTCTTATCACACTTTCTGTGTTTAGTGTACTGCCACCTATGTGATAATTTGTGGGTACATGTTTTTTCCCAAAGGGGATAACTATACATTTGTTGGCATTGAGCTTGAGCCCATGGCTCTGGCACCAAGCATCTGTTTCTGGAAGGCCCTTTTGTAGAGTATCCACATCATTTGGGGATGCAATAATGGCTCCCAGTTTGCAGTCATCTGCAAACTTTGTTATCCAGAGTCCCTTAGTGTTGACCTGTACTTCAGAGAAGTAGATGCCAAACAAGAGCTGCCCCAGGACTGAACCCTGAGGTACTCCACTTGTCACTTGTCTGGAGCTTGATTTGGAGTCGGCTACTTTTACAGTGTGGGTTCTATCAGTAAGCCATTTAGCAACCCATTGGGTGACATAAAAAAACATATAAATATAGACATGCCCTGGACACAGGAATACACACAAAATTCCTAAACCATCAGTCTGCATTTAAGCACTTTAACTTTCTTTCCTCTCTTATAGTTACTAACTAACCCCCTGGTGATCATAACTTACACCATCCACCTCACTCAGCCATCTACTCCTACCCCTCCTATATTCATACCCTAGTGTTCTAGCTCCTCTTTCTCTGACATATCTCTCTACAAAGCTACATACCATGCTTCTCATAAATATTCCTGCATCCTTACTTTTCCTGTTGCATCACCTTACAGCTTACTATACATCACTCAATCTTGTACACATTTCTGCCACTATATGCTCCACCTCCAATCATTCAAATCATCCCACTTCACCACTTATCGCTTCTAGTATATATAAAGTTTCACCCAATCTTTACTTCAAATTAAAATGACTAAACTCTCACATCTACCACCCCAAAATAAAACTAACTGCTAAAGTTAAACCAAAACAAGCTTATCAAACATATGGTTTTCTCTTTCTCATACTACTCTGTAGGGATATTCATCCCAGCTCCAGCCTACCTTCCATCCTGACTCCCCAGTAGCCTCCAAAATTCATCCCAAGCCAACCCCACCTCCTACTCAGCCCGCCCATCTCCTTCCAAACCAGGGACCACATCACCATCACCAAAACCATCAAAACCCAACCTACCTATCTCAAACTCATTCAAACAGCTTAAATTCATTCCCTTAAATACTCATAGCATCTATAATAAAATTTCAGAACCCTGTGCTTGGATTTCCCACAATATACCATATATTTTGCCATAAATTAAACATGGTTAAAACCTCATATAATTTATGGTGAAATATCACTCCCTGGTTATAATATCGTCAGGGCTGATAGAACTCAAAAAAGGTGGTGGAGTAGTTTTACTATACCCTGACTGTCTTGAAATCCTATGCTACAATAAATCTGTTCTCAAATTCCACAATGAGGAACTCCTCATCTGCCATCTTAAACTAAATAAACATAAGCCACTATATATTATAGTATTCTATATCCCCCAGGTAATAATGCCACAACCCAGAAAATATCCTAAACTGGATGTCACATGCAATTTCTAATGAAAAGATAATCCTAGATAATGTTAATTTTGACTGGCAGATTATCTCCACAAAATATCCATCAACTAGCCTAAACCTATTTGGAGTGATTCAACTCATTTCCTTCCCCACACATTATAACTATCCCAAAAACAGTGGCTCAGTTCTTGACTGGATATTGGAGTCCAATTCCACCACGTATGTCTCCAGTGGCTCCTTTCCTGATTCCCCTCAGTGACTACCTCCCTCTATGTGCAAAAGCTCAGTACCCATCATGTCAAACAACATTTAATTGGAACTTCCCATAACCTCACTAATTTTAACCCTGATACATTTAACAGAATTCTAAGCTCCTTTAACTGGTCGATCCTGAAAAATATTCCATTGACAAAACTGTGCATAAATTTAACTCACTTTTTCTGAAAATCCTCAATAGTCTGGCTCCAACTAGAACAGAAAGAATAAAGAATAACCATACTCCCTGGTTATCCAATCAAAGCAGGCACTCCCCAGACTCTGGAATAGATTGCCCATACATGTCAAGCAGAGTGCCTCTTTGGACCTCTTCAAGAGGAACCTTGACAATTGGATGGGAGAAAGGAAATTCACCCCAGGGATCACGTCAGTCGCCCTGCTAGACAGGGGTCCAGGAAAGTAAATGATGTGGGAAGAAATAGCCAGGGAATTGTTATGGCTAGGCTTGTATAGGCCCTAGGGCTGATAGCCTAGTACCAACCTATGAACCTATGAACCTATGAACCTATGAAAGAAATAAGGCTTGTAAAGAATTGTTAAAACATAGATCTGGTACTTACCAATATGGGGGACCACTATAGCACCCCCACTGTGAGGTCTTCCCTGGTGAGATCTGACCACAAATAAGTCTCATTTGAAGTAACTATCACACCTGACCCCCCACCCCCACCCCCCAGCAGCAACTAAACTAAAGAACATCTCCAAAGTAGATTATAACCTCATATGGGAAGCTATAAATAGTTTTGCTGCACCTGCCCCCTCAGATAGAACTGGAAACTATCCAGAGTTCTTTACCAATGCTTTATGCAAATACCTGTATAACTGCATTGAATCGGCTGTACCTGATAGGACCAAAACAAGCTCCTCAAGGAAGAGCAAACCTGCCTGGTGGAGAATTGCCATTAACAGGCTTTATAATAAGAGGAATAAATTGCTGTCTAAGAGTAACAGGGAGCAAGCCTTAAACTGGAAACACTCTCTCCTCAGCTTAAACAAGCAAATAAGACTTCTTGTGAAGTCCTCCAAAGCAAACTATGAATCTAAATTAGCTTCCTCAACTAAAGGCCACTATAAAGCGTTCTTTAGTTACATCTGTAACCTGATAGGAAAGGCCCAAATTTGTGCCAAACTGGTAGTTAATGATACCACATATACTGAGCCTGTGGACATAGCTAACCTGTTGGCTGAGAGTATCTGTGAAAATTTCACTCCCCTGTCCCTGCCGCACGTACCCCATGACATCCATACTACCTGTCCCCTACCTTGTATCTCTAAAGAGCAGGTTGTAAATACCCTCTCTAAGGCCAAAAACACACCATCTATGGGACCTGATAACATCCCAATCTACGTCTTTCATGGGCTCCAACAAGAATTGACAACACCATCGGGTACTCTTTTCAATCTTACTCTAAGCACCGGCTTCATCCCAGCTGCCACCATTATTCCCTTTCTTTTCAATCTTACTCTAAGCACCGGCTTCATCCCACCTGCCACCATTATTCCCTTTCTTTTCAGTCTTACTCTAAGCACCGGCTTCATCCCACCTGCCACCATTATTCCCTAGTACAAGGGTGGTGCTTCCACTGATCCTGGGAACTATAGACCTATTGGTCTGACTAGCCATATCTGGAGCGAATCATCATGGACCTTATCAACAAAGATATAGGTAATCTCCAAACACCTGACCCTACTCAGTTTGGATTTGTCAAAGGGAGATCATGCCTGTTAAACCTGGTGGACGTCTTCGAGACAGTCACCAATGCCCTGCATGAGGGGAAATTTGTGCGCATACAGCTTACCTAGACTTAGCCAAGGTGTTTGACACTATCCCCCACTCAGACATCAGTGACAAACTCATCCAGCTAGTTATCAACCCTTACATCGTTAGATGGATTGCTAACTGGCTCAATGATAGAACCTATATAGTCAAAATAGGAGAATCCACTTCCAACAGCAGACCTGTAACCAGTGGTGCTCCAGAGGGATCAGTCCTGAGACCTCTACTGTTTGGAATCTATTTCTCTGAAGTACAAGCAAAAACTAAAGGCCTGTGGTTGACAAAGTTTGTTTATGACTGCAAACTGGGAGTGGTCATAGAATCTCCAAATGATGTCAACATCCTATAAGAGGATCTTACATAAACAAATGATTGGTGTCAAAGTCATGGACTTAAACTTCATGCAAAAAATGTATTATTATCCCCTTTGTTAAGGGTGATGTTCCTGCTAACACCTTAAGTACGCATTCAGTGGTGAGAGAACTGTGCACACAAGGTGATAGCAACCTTACCTATGACCACCATGTCTCCACAGTGGTAAGAAGGGCATTCTGCATTGCTCATCTCATAAGTAAGGGCATTGCCTCCAGAAAAAAAAGTTATAACCTCCCTGTACTCTTCTCTTATCAGGCCAATAAATGAGTACAACGCCCCTTTTGGTATGTACCTTTCCAAGCACCTTCAGCAATTGGAGAGACCACAAAGGTTCCCCACAAGGAAAATTCAAGGTCTTCAGCATCTATCCAATGTGGATCATTTGAAATCACCGCCACTTTATTCTGTTTCATACGGACTACTCAGAAGAGTTCCCTGCCTTGTATACAAGGCAATCTCTGACCTTGCTTTACTGGAAATGTTGCATCTCCATAAGTCAAATGGTACAAGGGTTACTAGCTATAAAGACCTTAACCTGGTATGTGACATTAATAGAACCTGCTGGAGGGACAGATTTGTGTTCCAGAGGTTACCACATTTGGAACAGGCTTCCACTCCATGTCAAACAGAGCACTTCATTGGCCCTCTTGAAATGCAATCTGGACAACTAGATAGGTAACTGTAAATCCACCCCGGGGATTCCACCTCTGTCCCTCTTGGACAGGAGCAATAAGTGCTGATCATGGAAATAAGGGTAGAACTTGGCTAGGCTTCTAAGGGCCCTAGGCCTAGTAACTTCCTATAATCCTATGATCAAAAAAAGAAATACACACATTTTAGAAAAGTATTTATCGAAACCTGTTGAACATAACAAAGCTGCTGAGTGGACAGAGGAATTAAAAGAAATGCAAAGGTGCTGTGATAATGGAATGAAATAATAGCCAGAAAAATTGAGACAAATTTAAGAAAAGTTACCAACTGGAAAACTCAGTACCTAACTTCTGGCTAAAGGTATTAACATCTTTGCACAAAGATTTAGCCATTAGTAAGAATTGCTTACATGCTTCATCCCCAATGGACACCAACTTGAATTAATGATGTCCCTCCTTTAGAGTAAACCTGAAGCCTTCCTAAGACAGAACAATAACTTGCCTTCTAGTAATATATTTCATAGGTTCATAGGTTCATAGGTTCATAAGTTCATACTAGGCTATCTGACCTAGGGCATTTATAAGCCTAGCCAGAATGTGTTTGGCTTTCGCCACCCATTTTAAATTAATTTTGCTATGCCCTTTTTTGAGGTTAGTATACTGGGCCTCTGTCTAACAGTGACACAGAAGTGGCACCCGGGGTAAACCTACAATCTCCCATCCACTCATCAAGATTCCTCTTGAAGAGAGTCAATGAGGGACTCTGCCTAACCTGGACTGGGATTTTATTCCAGAGTGAAGGGAGCCTCTGAGTTATGAATCTGTCCCTCCAGCATGTCCTATTTATTTCAGTGCTGAGGTTCAAGTCTCTTGAGTGTGTAGCTCGATGGGATTTGGATTTTCTGAGGTGCAGCATGTCCATTAATTCCGGGTTGGACATGGCTTTATACACCAGGCACAGATCACCTCTGAGCAGGCGGTATGCCACTGAGTAGAGCTGGAGTTTCTTTAACCGGGCAGCATATGGCATCTGTTTGAGCCCTTTGATCCTCTTGGTGAGGTACTTTTGGGGTCTTTCCAGTTGCTGCAGGTGTCTGGTAAGGTACATCCCAAAAGGGGCATTGTACTCAATTATGGGCCTGATGAGGGATGAGTAAAGAGGCACGATGACCTCCCCTGATCTAGATGTGAATCCCTTCATGATTAGGTGGGCTATATAAAATGTTTTTCTAACCACTTTGGCCACGTGGTTGTCAAATGAGAGATTGCTATCAACTTGGGTCCTCAGGTCCCTAATTACTTCTTCTGTACGTAATGGATTACCACCTATGTGGTAATTTGTGGGCACTTTGTTTTTGCCAAAGGGGATGACTATACACTTTTTGGCATTTAGCTTGAGGCCATGGCTCTGGCACCAGTTGTCTGTTTCTATGAGGCCCTTTTGGAGGATGCTTGTGTCAGCTGAAGAGTCGATTATGGCGCCCAGTTTGCAGTCATCTGCGAACTTGATCAGCCACAGTCCTTCCGTGTTGGCCTGTACCTCCGAGAAATATATACCGAACAAGAGAGGTCCCAGGACTGAGCCTTGTGGGATGCCACTTGTAACTGGTTTGGAGTCTGACATGGCTCCAGCAATTCTAACCATGTGGGTTCTGTCCTTGAGCCAGTTTGCAACCCATCTAGTGACATAGGGGTTTATATTTAAGCTGGTGAGCTTATCTATAATGCCCGAGTGGGGTATTGTATCGAAGGCTTTTGCGAGGTCCAGGTAGGCTGTGTGGACCACCTTCCCCTCGTCAATGGCCTTGGTGACTGTTTCAAAGAAATCAACCAGGTTTAACTGGCAGGATCTGCCCTTAACAAAGCCGAACTGGGTAGGATCCAGTGTTTGTAGGTCCCCAATATCTTTATTCATGAGGTCCATGATGACCCTTTCCATAGCTTTGCAGACCAAGCTAGTCAGGCTTATGGGGTGATAGTTTCCAGGATCCGTTGAGGCACCACCTTTGTGCAGAGGGACCACTGTTGCTGTACGCCACTCTTTGGGTACATATCCTGTAGTAAGGCTGAGATTGAACAGTAGTTTTATGTTTGGGTTTAGCTCTTCTTGGAGTTCATGTAGGATGCAGCCCGGGACACCGTCTGGTCCCATTGATGCTGTGTTTTTTGCTTTGGAGAGGGCAGCTCTTACCTGAGCATCTGAGATGTCAGGGGGACAGCACTCTGCTGGGATAGATATTTGCCCTTTTGGTGGAGGAGGGGGGAAAAGTTTGCGCTGAACCTGTCAGCTAGGATGTTGGCAATGTCTGTGGGTTCGGTGTATTTTTTGTCATTTTGGACTAATTCTGAGCATATCTGGGAATTCCCACCCAGGTTCCTAACATAACTAAAGAAAGCCTTGTGATTATCCTAAGTGTCCTGTGCAATTTTTCTCTCGAAGCTGGCCTTAGATGATTTTATGAGTGCCCGTAGCTTTTTGCTAATACTGATCAGAGATGCCTTCCCTTTTTGGGATTTTGCTCTATCATGTAGTAGCTTCCTCCTTCTATTGTATAGTTTGTTTATGGCTGGGGTCCACCAGACAGGACGTCTGCCTTTGGAGGATTGGGTCTTGGTTTTATTTGGGATTACATGATCCATGCATTCCTGAAGGTGTTCATAGAATGCGTTTATAAAGGATTCTGCGGTCTGGGCCGTATTTTCCACAGGCCTGGGGGCTTTGAAGGATTCCACCTCGGTTTTAAGGAGTGTGAAATTTGCTTTAGAGAAATTTTTCACTGTGGTTTTCAGGGCAGGGCGTGGAGTCGGGATGTGAATATCCAGTGAGATTAGTTTATGGTCTGATCTTACCAGTGAGGGATACACTTCTGGTCTGGAGCATAGAGTCCCCATGTTGGTGATGATCAGGTCCAGTATGTTTTGTTATATACTGGAATTGATGGCAATAGAATTTATAGCCATCTAGAAAAAAATGTAATAATGACAATAGACCAAAAAGGTATTAAAAGAAAGTGAAGCAGAACAACATATCATCCATTGCTAAACAATGCCATAATAGAGAGCTGTTTAAAGAGAAAGAATCTAAGCATGGCATGGATAGATTCCAGATTACAAAATAAATCTGACATCATACGTTCATGGATAACGGAATGCTTATATATGTATAAAATACACTCTACTTTTATCAATTCCATCACAGTGACTATGAAACATTGGCAAACCACTTTGCAGCTGAGCCATGACAATGGTCAAATAACTATCCCAGGCATAAAACTTCAAAGGGGGTATTCCTGGGGGATTCATTGTCACTGCTGCTGTTTTCTCTGGCCCCAAACCCATAAGCAGTTTACTTAATAGGTTCAGCTTTTAACTCCAGGAAACAATATGGGCTACTTTTTGTGGATGACTTAAAATTGTATAGTTCATCAGACAAGGATCTAAAAGCACAGCGACAAATAGTAAAACTTTTTCAGATGTTATAAAAGAGACCTCGTTTCACTTGAAATAAAGTTACTGTTTGTCGTTTCTGCATTTAAGTTACCTGTAACACATTGCACTTAAGTTACCTGGAACTTGCTCACTAAAGCAATTATATAAGTCAGCACTAAAAATTAAAAGCACTACACCCTCACTCCCCACTGGCCCTTGTTTTCAATTATTAAGGAATTCCCAGTATTATTCTAGCATGTCCAAAGGTCAGTTGTCAATCTCCTCTCCGGTCCAGCTGGTGAATCTGGGAATCTTGAGGCAATGTTACAACTGCCTCATGTACACAGACAACCCTCTCCTCCTCCCAACAAATTCCAACACATGTGAGAGATGCAACCATATAGCCAAACTGGAGGCTAAGCTCTCTCAACTCAGTACTGGCATAACCAGTCAGGAGGAGAAGGAAACCACACTCACTACAATTCCAGTCTCACATAGACCTACCATGACAGCAAACCAAACACATAATCACACAAAAACATACTCGGAGGCTCTAAATAAAGATCTGCCTAAGCAGCAGAGACCTCCAAAGCAGACACCCAAGCAACCGCTACCCCAAAACAAAACACTTGCAACACATATCTCACAAAGCCAGTGTGCCGAACAGTCACAGCCCTTAAGACTAAACAACACACCTGATACAATTGTAGTAGGTGACTCTATCATCAGGCACACTGACGTCCCGCTCACCAGGCTGAACAAGGAGAGGGTCATGGTGAGCAGCCTGTCGGGCGCTAGGATCTGATACATAACACAAGCACTCAGGTCACTCCAAGGCAAGTACAAATATGACTCAGTCATTGTCCATGCTGGTGTGAATGACCTGAGACGTACCTCCCTGGACTACATGAAAAGAGACATAAAGGAGCTCTCTGAGCATGTAGCCCAGGCCGGTATGACCCTGAACTTGAGTAGCATCTTACCCTCACCAAGAATGATGCCACAATATGAAGACAAGATGATCAATTTCAACAATTGGCTTAAGTACTGGTGTCATTCAAAGGGGATCCAATGCCTGTCAGCTTGGGATGATATGCTCGACAAGCCACGATGCTTCGCTAGGGACGGCTTGCACCTGTCACCCCTGGGCTTTCAGATATTGGCAAAGGCTCTTGCTACCCCCATAGTGCCTTTTTTAGGCAAGGCTCAAAAGACAAACCCACCTCCATAGGTATCACAAGGGATAAGAAACTAAGAGTAATGCTATTCAACGCCAGAAGTCTAAACCTCAAGATGCACACACTCGAGACTCTCCTTAGCATGGAGAACATTGATATCTGTGCAGTAACAGAAACCTGGTTCAGGGCTCCCAAGAGCACCCCAGCACTACCAGGTTATACCTCATACCATGCTTTTCGGCCCCAAAACTTGGACCGAACCACAAAAGGAGGGGGAGTATCGATATTCATCAAAGATACCCACACCTCCAGGTTGGTGGCAAAGCACGAAGCATCAGGGACTATCCATGTGCAACTAACAGTGGGTAAAACTGCCTTCCAGTTTATAGCCTGCTACAGACCACCCTCCCAAACCCAGGAACCCCACTCGGCCTTCCTGAGAACACTGGAAAATATGAATGTCTCTCCAAACACCATTATATTGGGCAACTTCAACTACCCAAACATAGATTGGGACCATTACTCTAGCTCCAACACCCTAGCCCAAAGGTTCCTAGAATTTATAAACTCAAATGCTATGGAACAACTTGTTATCACTCCCACAAGAGGGGAAAACATACTGGACCTGATCATCACCAACATGGGGACTCTATGCTCCAGACCAGAAGTGTATCCCTCACTGGTAAGATCAGACCATAAACTAATCTCACTGGATATTCACATCCCGACCCCACCCCCTGCCCAGAAAACCACAGTGAAAAACTTCTCTAAAGCAAATTTTACACTCCTTAAAACCGAGGTGGAATCCTTCAAAGCCCCCGAGCCTGTGGAAAATATGGCCCAGACCTCAGAATCCTTTATAAACGCATTCTATGAACACCTTCAGGAATGCATGGATCATGCGATCCTAAATAAAACCAAGACCCAATCCTCCAAAGGCAGACGTCCTGTCTGGTGGACCCCAGCCATAAACAAACTATACAATAGAAGGAGGAAGCTACTAAATGGTAGAGCAAAATCCCAAAAAGGGAAGGCATCACTGATCAGTATTAGCAAAAAACTATGGGCACTCATAAAATTGTCTAAGGCCAGCTTCGAGAGAAAAATTGCACAGGAGACTAAGGATAATCACAAGGCTTTCTTTAGTTATGTTAGGAACCTGGGTGGTAATTCCCAGATATGCTCAGAATTAGTCCAAAATGACAAAAAATACACTGAACCCACAGACATTGCCAAAATCCTAGCTGACAGGTTCAGCGCAAACTTCTCCCCCCCCCTCCCCACCAAAAGGGCAAATATCTATCCCAGCAGAGTGCTACCCCCCTGACATCTCAGATGCTCAGGTAAGAGCCGCCCTCTACAAAGCAAAAAACACAGCATCAATGGGACCAGGCGGTGTCCCGGGCTGCGTCCTACATGAACTCCAAGAAGAGCTAAACCCAAACATAAAACTACTGTTCAATCTCAGCCTTACTACAGGATATGTGCCCAAAGAGTGGCGTACAGCAACAGTGGTCCCTCTCCATAAAGGTGGTGCCTCAACGGATCCTGGAAACTATCGCCCCATAAGCCTGACTAGCTTGGTCTGCAAAGCTATGGAAAGGATCATCATGGACCTCATAAATAAAGATATTGGGGACCTACAGACACTGGATCCTACCCAGTTCGGCTTTGTTAAGGGCAGATCCTGCCAGTTAAACCTGGTTGATTTCTTTGAAACAGTCACCAAGGCCATTGACGAGGGGAAGGTGGTCCACACAGCCTACCTGGACCTCGCAAAAGCCTTCGATACAATACCCCACTCGGGCATTATAGATAAGCTCACCAGCTTAAATATAAACCCCTATGTCACTAGATGGATTGCAAACTGGCTCAAGGACAGAACCCACATGGTTAGAATTGCTGGAGCCATGTCAGACTCCAAACCAGTTACAAGTGGCGTCCCACAAGGCTCAGTCCTGGGACCTCTCTTGTTCGGTATATATTTCTCGGAGGTACAGGCCAACATGGAAGGACTGTGGCTGACCAAGTTCGCAGATGACTGCAAACTGGGCGCCATAATTGACTCTCCAGCTGACACAAGCATCCTCCAAAAGGGCCTCATAGAAACAGACAACTGGTGCCAGAGCCATGGCCTCAAGCTAAATGCCAAAAGTGTATAGTCATCCCCTTTGGCAAAAACAAAGTGCCCACAAACTACCACATAGGTGGTAATCCATTAAGTACAGAAGAAGTAATTAGGGACCTAGGGACCCAAGTTGATAGCAATCTCTCATTTGACAACCACGTGGCCAAAGTGGTTAGAAAAACATTTTATATAGCCCACCTAATCATGAAGGGATTCACATCTAGATCAGGGGAGGTCATTGTGCCTCTTTACTCATCCCTCATCAGGCCCATAATTGAGTACAATGCCCGTTTTGGGATGTACCTTACCAGACACCTGCAGCAACTGGAAAGACCCCAAAAGTACCTCACCAAGAGGATCAAAGGGCTCAAACAGATGCCATATGCTGCCCAGTTAAAGAAACTCCAGCTCTACTCGTTGGCATACCGCCTGTTCAGAGGTGATCTGTGCCTGACATATAAAGCCATGTCCAACCCGGAATTAATGGACATGTTGCACCTCAGAAAATCCAAATCCCATCGAGCTACGCGCTCAAGAGACTTGAACCTCAGCACTGAAATAAATAGGACATGCTGGAGGGACAGATTCATAACCCAGAGGCTCCCTTCACTCTGGAATAAAATCCCAGTCCAGGTTAGGCAGAGTCCCTCATTGACTCTCTTCAAGAGGAATCTTGATGAGTGGATGGGAGATCGTAGGTTTACCCCGGGTATCACTTCTGTGTCACTGTTAGACAGAGGCACAGTATACTAACCTCGAAAAAGGGCATAGCAAAATAAATTTAAAATGGGTGGCGAAAGCCAAACACATTCTGGCTAGGCTTATAAATGCCCTAGGGCAGATAGCCTAGTATGAACCTATGAACCTATGAACATTTGGTATTGATAAATGTGCAAAAGCAAAGTTTGTAAAAGAAAAGCTGCAGCACCGAGAAAATATCAACCTGTGACAGAAACGTGAAATAAAAGAACGTGAACTGGAAAGAGTGTATAAATATTTGGGAGCAGATAAAGGATCAAGAATAAAACACAAACAAGTAAGAAAAAGCTCATTAAGGAGTTCTTCAACAGTTGAAAGCTAATATCATAAACTGCATTGACATCTAGGAATAATGTCCAAGACATCAATCAAATTACTCTTCCTGTTTTAACTTACCACTTTGGTGTAAGTGCCGAACCCCAAAAAGCATTGAATCAATTAGATAAGAAAAAAAAAAAAGATTAATCACATCCTTCACTCTGAAGGAGGTATGTGCCTTCTCAAAATTGACTGCATATATAGATCTGCAGTCATGGAACTGCATTCATATTTAGTAACCTCATAAAACCCAGTCATAGTGAAAGATCTGATGTTGCCTACTCCACCTGGCTTCAACCTGTGGGTCTTTATATCCGAATCGGACCCGGTACTGGCCAATTCCTTCAGACTTTGAACTCACCAGGCTCTGCCTCCTTTACCCACAACTCCAACTCCTCATCTTAATCCTCAGATATAATTTGCCACCACTCTTGTCACAAGCTCAGTCTCAGCTCCACTTGGTGTATCCATTGTGGTAACCTCGTGTAATGCTTTTGATGACAGATTTTTGCTTCCCTTACCCTGTTTTCTAGGGTTAGTCTAGCTGGATTTTGTGCTTTAGGTAGGTATGTAGGTAGGTGGATAGGTTGGTAGTTTTGTGAGCTCTGTTTTTGTGCATAGGACTTCCTAGTTTTTGGTGGGCTTGGGTCTCTATGTTAGCTAGAGTGTTGTTAAATTTCCTGTTGTTGTTGGAATACTCTTTTTCCTGTAGGAATAGTAGTTTAGCTAGTAGTTTTAATGTGTCTTTTTCAGCTTTGTTAAGATATGGACAAGGGGTTTAAGAAGTGCGTGACCTGCGGGCAGAAATTGCCTTCACAGGACATACATGATAAATGTGTTTACTGCCTGCAAGCATCACGCCTAGATTCTGCATGTACTATCAGCAAAGTTTTGCATCAGGATCAATTAACGAACTTTGGGCCAAGTTGGTCCTCAAGGGACTTCTCCCGTTTCACCCTTTTTCTTCTTCATCTGCTGCTTCTGCCTTGGCTCCGAAGGTCGGGTTCGAGAAGTATCATCCATGGGACTCCAAGTCTTCTAAATGGGATTGGAAGAGGTCCTCTTCTTCTTCTGTCCCTGATCCTTCTTCCTTGGGCTCACCAGATCTGAAGATCCCATAACTTTTAGGTCTCATGGCTGCCTCTGAGCGAACATCAGCTCCAACCCCTCAGAGCCAACCGCCATCAGTGCCAACAACCAGCAAGGCTCTGGCTTTGACCCTTCCTAGTCCCTTCATGCTTAAAGGGGCTCCTTCTGGTAAGACAGCCTCTCCCTTCTAGTCTTCCACTCCACCAGAGCTATCAATGGAGTCTTCTCCTTCCCAGCCCTCATTCCAAATCTGTCCATCTCAGTTCCAGTAGTCAGGCTCATCATCCTCCAAATGGCCCTCCAAGGCCCAGTTGGTGGCATCATTTATCTGGTTATTGAAGTCGGTAGGCAGGATTATAGCTTCTGACTTGTAGCAGCTAATGAGGTCCTTTTTGCAGATGCAGTAAGGACTTGTCCCTTCAGATCCAGTCCCAGGACCTTTGGCTCCATCTATCTGACTTCCTCCTTGGCCCATTTGGATCCAAGGTCTTCAGGCCCAGCTGTGTTTCCACCCTCCAGGTCAGATCAAATGGCTTGACTACCTTTTGCTCCAATTCATTCCTTGGTCACATCAACTTCAATGACTTCAGAGCTGTCAGGCATTGAAAAGGAAGGTTCCAGGTTGGGATCGATGATCCCTGCTTTGTATTCATCTCTTATGCTTGGATCTTTGGATTTGATCATTTTGGCTCATATCTCAATGTTGGGGATATCTCAATGTTGGGGCTAGGCATGGTACCCTCAGAATTGGCCGGCTTTTGCCTTAGCCTTCAACTTTATAGAGAGGATGTTCTCCTGTCAGAAGAAGGGTTGTGTTTCTCCAGCTGGTTTTCCTTCCCCTTTCTCATCAGAGCCTGTGACCAGTCAGTCTGCTTCTGGCCAGGCTGCATAATTGGGTCTCCATCCTGCTCCCTTAGCAGGAATTCCAGTCTCTTCCCCTTCCCCCAGGCTTCACCAGAGTAGGAGATTTCAGGGAAGAGGAGGTGCAAGAGGAAGCACCTTGATCCCCAGAGGCATCTTTCATGGATGATATTGATCTCAAAGAGGAAGAGAGGGTCCCATAAGTCTCTGCAAGATGATGCCTCTTTTGGCTACCTTTTGGAGCTGCTTCACCAATTCAGAGGCTGGACCACCAAAGCCCCCTCTATGGAGGAGGTGGAATTTTTGGAGGCCTTCAGTGTAGACCTATCTATGGCTTGGGGGTTCCCTCCAGACACTCTTATAGACCTGATATCACAGAGGTCATGGAAGGAATCCAACACAGTGGAAGCTATCCCCAAGAAACTGGATAAGATTCTTGCACTCCCAAGAACAAGCCACATTGGAGTAAGGGTCTGTGTCGATGCTATTGTGGTGGTGGCTGCCTCCAAGAAGGACAATTCTGAGAAGAATACCTTGGCCTATCTCCCAAATACTGAGTTTTGGGCTTTGAATCACTTAGAAAAGTGCTCCCGTGCCTCAGCCACTTTTGCGTTGAGAGCACTTAATTATTTATCATACTCGACAAGAGTTCAACATGGCCTGGTGTCTGAAGTGTCAAGGAATGTCAAAAAGCAGCAGTCTCTGGAGACTCAGAAGATGCTAGAGACTCAGTTGCCTATACTGCTTTCCATCTCCAACATTTCCATGAGGCTCATTTTGAAAACAGCTGATGGAGTGTCCAGAGCACCTGGCTCTGGCATTGCCATGAGGAGCCATGCTTGGATGCATTTATGCAACCTTGCAGATTGTTCCAAGGCATCCTTCATCAATTTCACATATGATGGCTCTTCCTTGTTTGGGGCAAAAGTTAAAGATGCTCTAGTGAGGAGCAAGCGAGACAGGAAGATTCTGTCCTCTATAGGAGTGTGCTTCACTACCCCTCAACATACCTTTTCAAGGAATCAGATGGGGTAAGTGCCTCTTTTTTTCAGAAAGATGCAGCAGCCTTCTCATGATGCTCCTTCAAAGGGTTCCTCCCAAGGTTCGGAGAGACCATAATGGATGCTACCTATGGAGCAGGAATGGTCAGCAGAATCAGAGTTTCCATGGGGTATTCTCCTGCATGCCATCTCGGTGACCTTGAAGGGTTGCCAAACTGTACACTATAGACAGTCAGGGATTGCTTGGGCTCTGCACCCAAAAGCTTGGGAGGCCATCGCCTTGGATACATGGGTGTTAAGAGTCATATCCAGAGGTTACTCTATTCTCTTTTCAGAGGTTCCAAACTTTCATCAAAAGCATCTCCCAGACATTCCACCCTGTCAAAAACTGTATGCAGCTGTAGAGATTCACAAGCTGCTAACAAACTGAGTCATCCAAGAGGTCCCACCAGACCAGCAAGGATATGGGGTTTATTCCAGAATCTTTTTAGTACTCAAAAAAGAGCAAGGAACTCAGGCCAGTTTTGGATTTAAGCAGACCAAATCAGTTCATGAAAAAGACCAAGTTCCAGATGGTCATGGTGTAGTCCATCTTACCTCTTCTGAGAAAGGATGAGTATCTGAAGAATTTCTGTCATCATATCAAGATAGATAGGCACTCCAGGAAGTTTCTGCATTTTCAACTGGGGCCATTCATTATCAGCTCAGGGCCCAGCCATTTGGTCTCACCACAGCACCTTAGGTGTTTACCAAGTGCATGGCAGTGGTTCCAGCCTGGTTCTGGCCTCAGAGATTCCACATCTTTCTTTACCTGGACTATTGGCTCCTTATTGCCCTCATGAAAGCACTGTCAATCATGGCAGGGATACCTTACTCCAACTGTGTGACCTCTTAGGCATTCCATTCCATTGCCGAACGTCGAACCTTGAACCTGTTCAGTTATGAGAGTTCATAGGTTGTCATTTGGAACAGTCAGTCAAATTGCCGGGCTTCTGAGTTCCAGATTAATCTGCCTTCATGCTCATGCCTTGTTGGTACTTGCAACCTCAAAGACTCCAGTTCATGTAGCTATGAAACTTCTGGATTATACAGCAGCATCTATAGAATTGGTTCCTTTTGCAAGAATTCATAAGCGGGTTCTGCAATAGATATACAGTGGTCTTTCCTGTCACACCCCATGGATTTTCACATATGACTGATGAAGATGTGTCATGATCAAATTCGTTGGGTGTTGCAGTCTCCTTTAGTAACCAATGGGAGATGATTTGCTCTTCCATCTCCCTCAACCACTGTCACCACGGACACCTCCATCCTGATGTGGGGGGGGGTATTTTGAAGGGAGAACAGTTCAAGGGTCCTGGTCTTCCATGGAGGCCACATTCACATTAATGTTTTGGAGATGAGGGCAGTGCTACTTGTGCTGCAGGCCTTTCAGGATGCTCTTCCCAGAGGTGTGATTTCAATACAGACAGCAATATATCAGTTGTCTGGCATCTCAACAAGCGGAGGGGAACACGGTCATATCCTGTTTGTCAAAAGTCTGTGAGGGTTTGGCAATGGGTGATTTCTTCCCAGCAGTTTCTGGTGGCAATGCACATCCTGAGGAAGTCCAACATTCTGACCGACAGCCTGACCAGGAGCATTCTGCTTCCTTAAGAGTGGTCTCTAAATCTGAGGGTTGCAGTTCGGACTTTTCTGGTATATTGGCACTCCTTGTTGCAACCTGTTTGCCTCCCCATCCAACACCAACTGCAGCAGCTATTGCACCTTAGTTTCCCCACTAGGATGGTCACTCAGGAATTCCTGGTGTTTGCTTGGCCCCCAGGGCTTCTTTATGCTTATCTCCCAGTTCCTTTGGTGGTAAAAAATCTTCAGAAGGCAGCCCATTGCAGAATAACTGTGGTCCCTTTTGGCCTTGTCAGATGTGATTTCTCTTTCTTTGGCCTCTTCTGAGGTACCCCCATGAGTACTGGATCCCATTCCAGATCTCATGTCTCATCCAGGAGTTCTGGATCCTACCAACTTTCAGTTTCTCAAGTTAACCACATAGTTCTTCCAGTTCCCTTGATGGACAGAAATCCCAAGCTTTCATAGACTGTGGTTCACATCTTGTTTTCATCTCAGAAACAGTGTACAAGAAAAGTGTATTCTAGTAGTGGAGATAGTTTGTACTATGGGCAGACTCTCTTGGACTCGACCCTTTCTCTCTCCCTTAGAATCTGTTTTGGATTTTCTTGCTGAGTTGTTTCAGTCAGGTTCCAGTTTATTTACAATTAAAGTGCAGTTGGCAGTCATCTCTAATTTTGAAGTTGGCAGGGATAATGTGCCTTCAAAGGTACCCCCTTTTACTCCATCTTCCAGATCAGGATCCGGTTCCTCCCTCAAATTTGCCTTTTGCTTTGCAGATCCATGCAGGCCCTGCATTTGAACCTTCAGCTACTTCTGACTGTAAGCTCCTGCATTTGAATCTTCAGCTACTTCTGACTGTAAGCTCCTCCATTTGAACCTTCAGCTACTTCTGACTGTAAGCTCCTGCATTTGAACCTTCAGCTACTTCTGACTGTAAGCTCCTCCATTTGAACCTTCAGCTACTTCTGACTGTAAGCTCCTGCATTTGAACCTTCAGCTACTTCTGACTGTAAGCTCCTACATTTGAACCTTCAGCTACTTCTGACTGTAAGCTCCTCCATTTGAACCTTCAGCTACTTCTGACTGTAAGCTCCTCCATTTGAACCTTCAGCTACTTCTGACTGTAAGCTCCTGCATTTGAACCTTCAGCTACTTCTGACTGTAAGCTCCTCCATTTGAACCTTCAGCTACTTCTGACTGTAAGCTCCTCCATTTGAACTTTCAGCTACTTCTGACTGTAAGCTCCTGCGTTTGAACCTTCAGCTACTTCTGACTGTAAGCTCCTGCCTTGGAAGACTTTGTTGTTGTTTGGTTTTACTTCATCGAGGAGGGTTTCAGATTTGCAGGCTGTTGATTCTTCTCCTGTATATTTGATGTTCCATAAAAATAGGGTTTCTCTTCATACAAACCCTTCCTTTCTGCCTAAGATAGCTTCTGAAAATAACCATAACAGTTCTATTCATCTCCTTGTGTTTTTTTCCAAATTTCCCCAAAAAGGTGAAGACCTTCTGCATTGTTTGGATGTGCATAGGCAATTGAGATTTTATTTGAACCATCGCAAAGCTTTCAGAAAATCCAGTTAGTTATTTGTCTCCTTTTTAAAATCCAGGCTGGGCTCACCTTTGTCTAAAGTTACTTTAGCCAAGTGGCTATCATTGTATATTGGTTGCATATTCTTTGAAAGGCCAGACCCTTCCACACAAGTCTATGGGTTATTCCACAAAGGCTATGGCTACTTCTACAGCTTTCTTTTCTAAAGTATCAATGGATGGGATTTGTGCAGCTGCTACTTGTCTGGGTCACCACCCTTTTGTGTCTCATTATAAGCTGGATATTCAATCTAGATCCAGGGCTTCCTTTGGCTCCATTGTGTTTTAAAATATGCTTCCTTAGCTCCTCCCGAGGAATTTTTTGTGGCTGAGAATTGAGTCACACAGGTTGAAGCCAGACAGAGCAAACAACATGGGATATGAAAGTTATGTACTTACTGTAATGACAGAGCTGTGTTGTCTGTCTCCATCTGGTTCAACCCCCCCCCCCACCTTTCGTTTGGCACAGTAAACTTTCCTTTTTATGATGACTGAACTGTGAAGGTCATCCATTCCTTATTTTTGGAGTCCTGCATCCTCCTTTGTTTGGGAAATTTTAGTGTATGTTGGAACTGGTTGTGATGGGGCAAACTTGATCTGAGGAATAGGGTGAGGAGCAGAGAGTTGTGAGTGAGGGCGGCAGAGTCTGATCATACCTCTCAACTGCACAGATTTTCGCAGACTGTCCAGATTTTTGCCTAATATTTTTGTTCCATTTTTCATAAAAGTTTGGTTTTCTGGCAAATTAGTGGCCAATCGTTAAAGACCGAAATTAGAAAATAATGACAGACATTTGAGTTTCTGACTTCATACTCTTCAGAAAATTCATGCTAATACAAAACCTGTTATTCTATCAACTTTCTGAGTTTGTAAAAGCAATATTTAAAAATTGTCCCTACTTTTGGGCCTTTGTCTCACTTTTATTAATGGCTTTGTCCAGATTTCTTGCTCTAAGAGGTTGAGAGGTATGCTGATGAGTTCAAAGTCTGAAGAAATTGGCCATTGTCAGATCCAAAGACCCACAGGTTGAACCAGATGGAGACAGACAACACACCTATCATTAGGATAAGTACATAATGTTTGCTTCTAAAGCATGAAGAGAAGAAGTCTAAGATGACATCTTCGCTGAGTTTAGCAGGAGCATTTCAGAACAAAGTGGGAATGGAAATCAAACCAAAAATAGAAACTGAAAGTGCCAAAAAAAAAAAACAATAGAAAGAATATAAAGGGAACAGAAAGATAAACAGAAAATCCACAGATATTGTGGCAAGTGGCAAGTATAAAGATCATATGGGAAAACAGATGTTGACTAAAATTTGACACAAATAGGTAAGAAGAGCTGAATTGACCAAAAGATGAAAGTATAATAATGAGGGCCCAAGATAGTGGGCTGTGTACACGTCATTTTACAAAGTCTATAGAAAAAGTGTTAGAAGCAGAGAAATGAAGCCTGTTAACTGGAAATAGCTGCACATCTCATTCATTGCTGGGTATGACAGACTGATGCCTGAGGGTCTGTACAATGAAAGCCACAATAATGTGGCAAAGGATTGTGTGAATCCTACAATATAGGAGTAGCTGATAAGCACTGGAAACAAAGTATTATAGAGAAAAGTAAAGTTTACATGCCGTGGGCTGATCCCCTTAGCAACAGTTCAAAACATAGAGTCAAAAATAGATGTAGTAGTTCAAAAACAGACAAAAAGCATTGATCACTGAATTTGCTACACCCAACAATTATACTCTATTATTTATGGAGAGACTAAAAGTCATATAGTGCCAGGATATGCAAGCAGAAACAAGAACAATGTGGAAGAAATTTACTCAGACAGTTCCAATAGTAATAGGAGTAACAGGACTAATAAAAACTAATTTACTTTCATACTTAAACATGCAAACAATACATGTAATCCCATACGAACTGCAGAAGGAAGAAAATCTGGGTATTTTGCTATTGTTGAAAAAAGCAGTCTAGGCCAACAACAAAGACTGAAACAATACTAATTTCATGAACTTTAATTATGCCTTGACTTAAGAATGTGATCCAGTCCTGTCAAGGTATGTAAAAAAACCTAAGCGTTTGGAGAAATGAAGCTGTCAGAATGGTTTTGAGTTATTACCTAATTATATATGTATGCAGCCTGAGAGTTAGAACAACACAAAGATTAGCCTGAGAGTTAGAACAACACAAAGATTAGCCTGAGAGTTAGAACAACACAAAGATTAGCCTGAGAGTTAGAACAACACAAAGATTAGCCTGAGAGTTAGAACAACACAAAGATTAGCCTGAGAGTTAGAACAACACAAAGATTTTTTTAGTTTGCATGCTATGTGCTTAAGTTACACAATTTCCTTCAAAACAGTTACATATACTTCATGAAGTGCACACACCCCTCATCTCCAAAACATGATCACTTGATTAATGGTGTCTCACGAACTATAAAACAATTGTCATTGATAAACATAAAGTTTATAAAGGGAAAATAATGAAATTCAGACTTGCAACTTTTCTAGTGTTTTCAAAGCAGAAATTCACTTTTCATATTCTCATAGAATTTTGTCTGTTAATAATTAACATTTAGATATATAAGAAAAAAATGTAAATGAGTTATACTTCTGCATTCCACTCAAACAATGGCATCATTATTTCTGAAACAAATAAAAGAAATTTTAAGAGTTTACCTTAGTAGCAGTGTTTCAAGAGGAACCTGTGTATAAATATCCTCTCTCCAGAATGCAGTTTATGACATGTCCATATGCCAAAAAGGAACCTGTGTATAAGTATCCTCTCTCCAGAATGCAATTTATGACCCCCATGTCCATATGCCAAAAAGCACAAGAAATTTGAACCCACTAAATAGAACAGAATCCAGTAAAATGGAATACCCAACAGGGATGCCATTCATTAATGTCTGGCTGGAAATGGGGTTGTGGAAATGAGTCAGTAGAATGGAGCACCCAACAGGGATGCCATTCATTAATGTCTGGCTGGAAATGGGGTTGTGGAAGTGAATCAGTAAAATGGAGTACCTAACAGGGATGCCATTCATTAATGTCTGGCTGGAAACGGGTTTGTGGAAGTGAGTAAAGATGTGTTTTATTTAGAGATCCTAAGTTCTGTAAGTTACAGGGATGTGGGAAGGCAGTCTTAATCCAAGCATTATGCATCATCTCAGGGCTCAGCTATAGCTATTTATCTGATGGTGAGTTAGGGGCATTTGTATTAAATCATCTAATACTACGCAGAGTACATTGGTGGTCCTACATCCAAGACAGGTGATTCTTTTGGATCATTTTACATTGCTGCACCCCCTTCCCATCTTGGTACTTATATCTAAGTACACAAATTACTTAATAGCACAAGGGTGGTAATACCTGGTTTTATTGTGTGTGTGTGTGTGTGTGTGTGTGTGTGTGTGTGTGTGTGTGTGTGTGTGTGTGTGTGTGTGTGTGTGTGTGAATGAGTGCATGTGTGATAATTCAATCACAAATGGGATATATGATATAATATAAGAAACAGCTGAATTATTGTAGTAGAAGGAGTTGAAAAGGGAATGGTCCATCAGTCTAGCAATTTAATTCCACTCATTAGCTTTCAAATTTTAACCCAGGAAAGATGCAAGCCATAGAAAAAATGAAGAAGGCGCTAGAAAACCAGAGACATTAAAAGACAATAGGATGGGCCACACCACCTCTGTTTCTAGCCAAGACGTAGCAATAACTAAATAAGTAAAATGGATGGAACAGTTCTTTAATTGGCCAGTACAGTCATACAAACAATAGCTTGAGCCCTAAGTCACAAACTTTGAATTACCTCTGGGCGAAAGATTAATTTTTTTATTGGTTGTCCCCTTACCAAGGTCCCCTAAGCTAAAGAAAATAATGAAACAAAGACAAGAGCAAATGGTCACTCTGTAGTTTTATGGAGCTAGTATTTCTTTTATTTATTTACTTATTTCTGTTATTTGTTCATTTATTTTATTTAACATTTGTTTACCGGGAAAGTCCAACTGGGAAAGAGCCTGTTTTCAGAGGAGGCCTGGGAAGAAACACATCAGATGAATGCCTTTGGAATGTGGGAGGAAACCCACATGAATGCAGGGAGGACATGCTGGCTCCACACAGAAGGCAACCCAGCCGAGTGTCAACCCTCTTGGTGTGAGGCAACAATGCTAACTGTTGCACCACTATGCCACCTGTTTATTTAATTGGTTAGTTGGTTATGTATTTTTTACCACGAAAGGCCACTAGAGACAAGTGCCTTTGTCAGGAGCAGCCCAGTAAGCATCCCATAGTTAACAGACTTGGACAGAATCAGAGTATTTCAATTTTATGATTATAAAAGTATAAAGATAGAAACTGACATGACATAACATAATCAAACCCAGGATTGCATCAACACAGTAGCAAATGAGACAAATGGAAAGTACAGAATCCAAGTGGGAATCAGTAAAGTAAAGACAAGTCATGCAGGGATATCATTTTAGTTACTGGCCAGCACTGCTGTTTGTTCTGTAGCAAGGGGGCAAAGGAAGTTATTGACTGTAATCCAACCAACAGAAAATGTCAGCTGGCAGCACCTGCATTCCCTGATAAAATTATAAGGTTGATTAGGAGAATATATAAGGGATCGGAGGTGAAAATTAAAGTGGATGGGTTCCTCTCTGATAATTTCTGTTTGAGCATGGGGACCAGGCAGGGTTGTCTTCTTTCCCATTTGTTATTTGTATTATATTTAGAACCACTTGCAAATAAAATAACAGACTCATTAATTCAAGGATATAATCGGTATGGTAATCAATAAAAGCTGGCTCTATTTGCAGATGATATTATTTTATACCTAATAAAACCAGAAAAGGACATTTCAGTGTTGTGGAATGTTTTGAGGCAGTTTCAAATCTTTTTGGAATACAAAATTAATAAAGCTAAAAGAAAGGCAATAGCTGTAAATTATGAACCCAAACATAAATTGGCTCAGCAATATCCATATTTATGGGGACATGATAAAATGAAGTGCTTAGGAGGATGGATTAAAAAGGATTCTGGTATGGCAGCTAAGGATATGTGGATAGAGATTAACAGTACAAAAACTGAGAAATTGGAAGCTCTGTTACATGGATATAGATAGCAAGATACAAGCAGTTAAAGTGTTTTTAGTCTCTTTGGTTTTATAGACAGTTCAGGCATATTTTTATCAACCAGAGGAGAAGTTGTGAACAGCAATTAATAAAGAGCTGAGGGATTTTATCTGTGAGGGGAAGATGGCAAGAGTCAAGTGGCATAAGTTGATTCTTTCAATTGAACAAGGTGGTTTGGGATTACCCAGTTTGAAGGGATATTTCAGAGCTACATAGTTAAGGCTCTTATTCACAGCACATGCAGAAATGTATAATTCAAAGTGGAAAGGGATGATGATGAAATGGGTCCCTATTAATTTGGTGAAACTTTAGCTTGTCGACCTACAAAAGATTGAAAGCTAAAGATCGAAATGTCCAAACTGCGAACAATCAGCTAAGTGAATTTTTTCCCATGGAAAGAATTCACTTGGCCGTTACACAAAACAAAAACCTTTCAACCAGAATTAAGTGGGGGGCTTCAAACCCCACACCCCCCTAACTAAATATTCTAACTCTGAGATCGCACCACATCGGGGAAAGGGCAAGTTCCCGTTAACGGCCAAGCAAATTCTGTCCCTGAGAAAAAATTTGCTTAGTTGGCCATTCGTGGTTTGGCTCTTTCGATCTTTAGCTGTCTATCTTTTGTAGTTCGACAAGCTAAAGCTTCGTCAAATTAATAGGGACCCGATAAAATGGGGGAAGCTCAAGAAACAAGGACAGACTGGGATTTTGGATGCAAATCCTTAAGGAGAATGACAATAACAATACAGAATATTATATTCATAAAGTAACAGAAAGTATTCGAAGAACTAAGACAACATGGGAATGAAAAAAGAAGATTCTGCAAATAAGGATGACTACAAGTAGGGATATAGACAATAGGCCTGAGGAGGCTGGAATTTATTGGAGAAAACTTTTAAAAGAACCAAGTTATTGGGAGCAAATAATTAATTTGGGAATGGTAATAGAATGGAAATTACCTCACTAAAAGAATCACAGGCGTAAAGCAGCTGCCCTATGCTGACCATCTAAAAAATCTCCACCTATACTCTGTCGCATATCGTCTACTCAGAGGCAATTTCTGCTTAACATACAAGGCCGTGTCAAACCCAGAGCTGTTGGACATGCTACACATAAAGAAATCCCAATCCCTCAGAGACACATGCTCCAGGGATCTATACCTTGTTATCACAATGAACAAAACATGCTGGAGGGATAGGTTCCTGGCCCAGAAACTCCCCAGACTCTGGAATAGACTGCCCATACATGTCAAGCAGAGCACCTCTTTAGCCCTCTTCAAAAAGAACCTTGATGATTGGATGGGAGATAGGAAATTCACCCCGGGGATCATGTCAGTTGCCCTGCTAGACAGAGATCCAGGGAAGTAAATACTGTGGGAAGAAATAGTCAGGGAATTGTTATGGCTAGGCTTGTACAGGCCCTAGGGCCGATAACCTAGTACCAACCTGTGAACCTATGAAAGAGGACAAGAATTTATTTGGACTGAAGGATAGAGATTGGCTACCCTATCAAGGATTGATATCAGAGGCACAGAGAAAGAAATAGAGGAATCCTAGGCGAAAAACTAGCACTGGTAGAGTTTTTACTAGAATCTAGAACAGAAGCTGCTTCTGAAAAAGGAATAATTAGTAGAACATCCAAAATATTGCATGATAACACTAATTTCCAATCAGAGGAGGTTAGAAAGGCTTGGTAAGAGAGATTGGATAAACAATTCACAAAGAAACAATGGGGGATATATGTATGTCTCCCAAATATGCAACAAAGTCTAGAACATTTAGGATCTTGGAAGTGTTTACATAGGTATTTTTATACCCCATCTAGACTCCAAAGAATTTTTCCTCAGTTGGACAGAAAATGTTGGAGGTATGATGGGGAAGAAAGAGGTAAATGGGAACATATTTTCTGGGAGTGTAATGAGTTGGCAGACTTTAAAGATTTCCTGCAGACTGCTCTAGTAGAGATACTGGGTGAGCAATCTGGTGCAGCTAAGGAAAGGATTGTTTCAGCTTTGATGAAGAATCTGAATTGTCTTGACATAGTAAGGCCTTGCTAAGTCTAATTATGGTGGCTACTAAAAAAGCAATTGATAGAAAATGGAAATCCAAGTCTAAACCAACTATACTAGAAGTAGTGAGTATAGCAGCAGAAATAAAACAACTGGAATTGGGATCACTAGAAAAGGGTAGGAGCAAATTACATAGGAAAACGGGGAATTGTGGGAACAATACATGTAGAGGAGAAATGAGTTTTAAAAGAAGGCAGGATTTGAATGAGCTAGATAATGTTTGACTGACAATGAACAGATTGTAAGTGATGTAGAATGTTTTCAACTAAAATTATGTCAATATGGTTTCTTTTCATCTATATAATTGTATGATTGCCTTTGTCATAAGGGATCATTTAAAAACATGTTTCTTGTTTAAAAAAAAATGGAAAATGTCAGCCGTATATGTAGTTCAGATGACTGGATGTACCATAAAATCTGCACAAAGGGGCTCACAGTGTTTAATGAGAATTGACAGAAGGTTTCGCATCATGTGTGCCAGGAGCCTTCAGCAATAACTTCCTTATATCCTGCATTCCCAAAAGCCATACAGTTGTTTATATGACTATCTTAGAATTTGTTAAAGTACTGTGTATTCACAGCCTGTCTCATCTTCAGAGACAACTTATTCCGTTCTTCAAGCAGTCTTTTGTTAAAGTATTTCTTCCTTTTTCTGTTTACACATTGCCATTCTCAATCTGATTCAGTGTCCGTCTTAAACATAAACTGTATCAACTTTTTTAAAGGTCTGTACTTTCAAACAAAAACTCATTCCAATGCGTCTAGTAAACACATATCAAAATTTCACATAAATCTTCCATAACATAAAGACTGTAGATCTAACACCTGTAGCGTTCCTCCATATGTCACTGCAGCCTTTTAGTCTTCACCTCCACATCTTTAGTCTTTGATGTGACATATAATTTCCATATTACAAAATAGGCCGCACTGTACCAATATAAAATGCTAACATAACAGCTTGTGTCCAACCAGAAATAATTATTTTAAAACCAATCAGTTTTCTTCTTTCCTGATTGAAAAATAGTCCATGTGGTGGTCAAAAGTAAATGTATTATCCATTACTATACACAAGTCCCTGCCTGAGTTCTTTTAATGAGATGTTATTCATATTTTCTAGCTCAGTAGATTGGGCCTATGTCTACTCATTGAAGGTTCACTTCCACGAACTTCCATTTAGCAAACACTAAACAGCAAACATTCACTTAATCGAGCATTCACTTTAGCAAATGTTTTACACTGGGAATGGAAATAATTGGTCAATATTTCACAGTCACAAACACCGGAGTATTTCAAACTCACCCAGGTAGGGGGCTGCACCCCCCACACCCCCAACTTTATATATATATATATATATATATATATATATATATATATATATATATATATATATATATATATATATATATACACACATATATATATATATATATATATATATATATATATATAGATATACACATATGGGTCTGCTACCATTAACCAAAATTACACTTACTCAAAATCCAAATAACTGAGATGACTCAACCGAACCTTATTACAATGAAACAACGAACCACAAATAATTTTAACAGGGAAACTAACCACTTGGCCACCAGGACACAAAAGAAAACACCAAAACAAAATTAAAGTCATGCTAATGGAGGGCTTCACCTCCCATACCCCCATGTGGGGGGCTTAACCCCCTACAACCCCCTAACTAAATATATCAACTCCGAGATTGCACTATACTGGGGAAAAGGGAAAAGTTCACCCTGGTGGCCAAGTGGTTAGTTTCCCTGTTAAAATTAATGGTGGTTCTTTGCTTCAGTGTAATAGTTTCAGTGGAGTCGTCTCTGTTATTTGGATTTTGGGTAAGTGTAATTTCGGTAAATGGTAGGGGAACCATATGTGTGTGTGTGTGTGTGTGTGTGTGTGTGTGTGTGTGTGTGTGTGTGTGTGTGTGTGTGTGTGTATATGTGTGTGTGTGTGTGTGTGTGTGTGTGTGTGTGTGTGTGTGTGTGTGTGTGTGTGTGTGTGTGTGCACGTGTGTGTGTGTGTGTGTGTGTGTGTGTGTGTGTGTGTGTGTGTGTGTGTGTGTGTATACCAACTCTGAGATCGTACTACAGTGGGGAAAAAAACAAATTTCTTGATGTAGGCCAACTACTTTCATGCCCTCTTCCCCACAGTACTGAAACCTCGGAGTTGATATATATAGTTGTGGGGGCACAGCCCACCACGTGGGTGGATTTGAAATACTCCTGTGTGTGTGTGATGGTGAAATGTTGCCAACTAGCACTGTTCCCGGTGCAACACATTCATTCACTGAACTGAAGGTTCAGTCAAGTCAACATTCGCGGTTTTGTGTTCAATAAATGGAGGTTCACAGAAGTGAACCTTCAATCAGTAAACATAGACCCCCAGCAGATCTATATATTTTTGTAGCCTTTCAGATGTTGCTAAATTCTTCTTAATCTCTGCATCAGGATCACACCTCACTATTTTGTGTCTTTATTCCTACCATTTTCACTTTTTATAAATAATGTAAGAGGTTCTCTGGTTCGATCCTCAGCTGGGGTGCCTTCTGTGTGGGAATCCTCATGTCCTCCCTGTGGTCGCGTGGATTTCCTCTGGGTGCTCCAGTTTCCTCCCACATCCCAAAGACATGCTGTAGGTGGATTGGACACTCTAAAATGGCCCTAGGCATACGTGCCTGCATGTGTGTGCCTTCTGTGGAAGGTTGGGCACCGGGCTGGCAACTCGACACCGTAAAACTCCACTGCCAATCATGAGCGGACAGGTGATCCTTTGTGGTGACCCCTAACTGGGAAAAGCTGAAAGAAGAAGAAGAAGAAGAAGAAATAATGTAAGATACTTATTACTAAAATCCTTAACTGACACTTTATACTCTTACTATCACTAATACCTGGGGTTTCATAATCGCTGAGTGTGCAATTGCAGCCAAGCCAGTACTGTTTACACTGTGTATGTGGCAAACCCTGAAGTTCATTTTATATATATATATATATATATATATATATATATATATATATATATATATATATATATATATATATATATATATATATATATATAGATAGATAGATAGCAAAACAGCATGCATGACAGGAAGCTTCTCAGTGCAGTTGCAATGCAGACCTGTGGTCAGATATTGTTAGACCAACTGATAGAGCAAAATATGAGCCATTGCAGTATATACAGATCAAGGACAAGGAGTGGTGGTGGTCACTGCAAGTCTGCACATATAGATGGTATCACCACATTGCTGTTGTATTGTTGTAAACTAAATGAATGTATATGCAGATGAATGTTCTATGAATGGGAAAATGTCATTGATGGCTAATGGCAGAGTATAGATGTACTCCGATAGCAATGGAAAGCACAAAGACAGGTGGCAGACTGCAAATGGAGCTGCACAACTAAACATGGCTGCACAACACAATGGTGAAGGGAGAGTGACTAAACAGGAGCATCAGTGCAGGTGGAACTTATTCATGACAGGTGAGATACAGTAATGAAACAAGATATACTAAATTTCAAACCTCCTGATAACATAACACTATGATCATTGTACTTGTACAATTATGTCAATGCCAGTAAGAAATGGCAATAGGAAACCAGAAAAGAAATTCACCCATCAACTCAGTGCACATGCCTGATATCCTCATTTAGCTAAGAAGGCATGCCATGGAATCAGTCATAAGAAAGGTATCTAGGAAACACATTTCCATGGGACAGAACACATGACAGCAACTAAAAAGAATTATGCCTTAACTGATTAGAGCCAATGCCTTGAGCTGTGAATGTTTCTGTACCAGTGTATTATCACATCATGCCACACACTCACTTACAGGGAAACTATTAGTAACAACACATTTCAGGGAAATGAAACACATAAATTCACCTAACAGGATATGAGCCCATGCCTGTGGTAGATATAGGTGCTGCACCAGTGTATTATCAAGTCATGCCCCATACCGACAGGGAGGCTGTCAATAAAAACATATTATAGGGGAACAGAACATTTGGTCTCAACTAAAGAGAATTACACCTGAAGAAATTAGAACCCATACCTTGAGAAGTGATTCTCTGTATTAGCGCATTAGCAAGTTATTTCACAGAATCATTCCTAGCAAAGTTACCTGGTAAACACATTTCAGGGGAAGAGTATACATAAAAACAATTAAAAAGAGCTACAGCTGCAAGATTTAGAACCCCTGTTTGGCTTGTAACAGTCTCTAGCAGTAAAACACACATTTCAGAGGAACAGAACATGTCATTAGCAACTAAAGAAAATGACACCTGAGTGGATTGGAACCTCTGCTTTGGGTGGTAGCAGTCTCTGTACTAGTGCATTAGAATGGATTGGAACCCATGCTTTGGGTGGTAGCGGTCTCTGTACTAGTGCATTAGAATGGATTGGAACCCATGTTTTGGGTGGTAGCAGTCTCTGTACTAGTGCATTAGCAAAGTATGTCATGGAACCACTGCTAGGAAAAAGGTTCCTGGGAAATACATTTCAGAGGAATGGGAAAACACTATTTCTGAATGATATGAACACTGCAAAACAAAATTATAAGGGGAGTAAAACCCTTCACCCACTGGACTGAAACTGTATGGATCTGCATGATTACACTGAGACACGGAAGCAGTTAGACATAGCCGGCTTTAGACACCAGCGAACCCTGTGGTCACTGGGGGCCCCATATTCTCTGGGGGCCCCCAATCAAAGCAAGTTGTCTTATCCTGAAGTTTTGTAACATGTCTGTCAAACCAACAAAAGCTAGTACAGTATTCTTGTATACTTAATAAACCACATGGGTAATAACTCTTATTTATATCCCCTTTAAAATTCAAAGATATTTCTGATTGTATTAACAGTATTTTGTCAACTAACAGGCATCAGAATTCCATTAAATATTTTACCACTGACATAGTGCCCCTGGCTTAGTTAACCCTGCTGTTGGACATTTTCTCCACTAAAACTAACTACATAGGCAGCTTTAGGTCCCTGCTATACCCGTGCCTTAATCATCCTTGACTGTGTGGGGGCCCCATAAAAGCTGCTGCTGACTGGGGAGAAAATGAGGAAGAAAAAATGTATTCATTTACTAATTATGCTCTTTAACCTGAATAGGGCTGTGATATGACCCTGTTAGGATGAAGCTGATAATGAACATGAGCAAGGTAAGCAATAGAGAGATCAGCAGCCCAGAGTGACCATGGTAACCACAAGAGAGAGGTCAGCAACCGAGAGTGACCAAGGTAAGCACAAGAGAGAGATCAGCAGCCCAGCGTGACCAAGGTAAGCACTAGAGAGATCAGCAGCCCAGAGTGACCAAGGTAAGCACTAGAGAGGCCATCAGCCCAGAGTGACCAAGGTAAGCACCAGAGAGGCCATCAGCCCAGAGTGACCAAGGTAAGCACTAGAGAGGCCATCAGCCCAGAGTGACCAAGGTAAGCACTAGAGAGATCAGCAGCCTAGAGTGACCAAGGTAAGTACAAGAGAGAGGTCAGCAACCCAGAGTGACCAAGGTAAGCACAAGAGAGAGGTCAGCAGCCCAGAGTGACCAAGGTAAGCACTAGAGAGATCAGCAGCCCAGAGTGACCATGGTAACCACAAGAGAGAGGTCAGCAACCCAGAGTGACCAAGGTAAGCACAAGAGAGAGATCAGCAGCCCAGAGTGACCAAGGTAAGCACTAGAGAGATCAGCAGCCCAGAGTGACCAAGGTAAGCACTAGAGAGATCAGCAGCACAGAGTGACCAAGGTAAGCACTAAAGAGATCAGCAGCCTAGAGTGACCAAGGTAAGTACAAGAGAGAGGTCAGCAACCCAGAGTGACCAAGGTAAGCACAAGAGAGAGGTCAGCAGCCCAGAGTGACCAAGGTAAGCACTAGAGAGATCAGCAGCCCAGAGTGACCATGGTAACCACAAGAGAGAGGTGAGCAACCCAGAGTGACCAAGGTAAGCACTAGAGAGATCAGCAGCCCAGAGTGACCAAGGTATGCACTAGAGAGATCAGCAACCCAGAGTGACCAAGGTAAGCACAAGAGGGAGGTCAGCAGCCCAGAGTGACCAAGGTAAGCACTAGAGAGATCAGCAACCCAGAGTGACCAAGGTAAGCATAAGAGAGAGGTCAGCAGCCCAGAGTGACCAAGGCAAGCACAAGAGAGATCAGCAGCCCAGAGTGACCAAGGTATGCACTAGAGTGATCAGCAGCCCAAAGTGACCAAGGTAAGCAGTAGAGAGATCAGCAGCCCACAGTGACCAAGGTAAGCACAAGAGAGAGGTCAGCAATCCAGAGTGACCAAGGTAAGCACAAGAGAGAGATCAGCAGCCCAGAGTGACCAAGGTAAGCACTAGGGAGATCAGCAGCCCAGAGTGACCAAGGTAAGCACAAGAGAGAGGTCAGCAGCCCAGAGTGACCAAGGTAAGCACTAGGGAGATCAGCAGCCCAGAGTGATCAAGGTAAGCACAAGAGAGAGGTCAGCAACCCAGAGTGACAAAGGTAAGCACTAGAGAGAGGTCAGCAGCCCAGAGTGACCAAGGTAAGCACTAGAGAGATCAGCAACCCAGAGTGACCAAGGTCCGTACTAGAGAGATCAGCAACCCAGAGTGACCAAGGTAAGCACAAGAGAGAGGTTAGCAGCCCAGAATGACCAAGGTAAGCACTAGAGACATCAGCAACCCAGAGTGACCAAGGTAAGCATAAGAGAGATTTCAGTAGCCCAGAGTGACCAAGGTAAGCACTAGAGAGATCAGCAGCCCAGAGTGACCAAGGTATGCACTAGAGAGATTAGCAGCCTAGAGTGACCAAGATAAGCACAAGAGAGAGGTCAGCAACTCAGAGTGACCAAGGTAAGCACAAGAGAGAGGTCAACAGCCCAGAGTGACCAAGGTAAGCACTAGAGAGATCAGCAGCCCAGAGTGACCAAGGTACACACTAGAGAGATCAGCAGCCCAGAGTGACCAAGGTACGCACTAGAGAGATCAGCAACCCAGAGTGACCAAGGTAAGCACGAGAGAGAGGTCAGCACCCCAGAGTGACCAAGATAAGCACTAGAGAGATCAGCAGCCCAGAGTGACCAAGGTACGCACTACAGAGATCAGCAGCCCAGAGTGACCAAGGTAAGCACAAGAGAGAGGTCAGCAGCCCAGAGTGACCAAGGTAAACACTAGAGAGATCAGCAGCCCAAAGTGACCAAGGTATGCACTAGAGAGATCAGCAGCCCAGAGTGACTTATATCAGTGCAAATTTTGGATTTTAAGAAGAGCTGATACTTCTGACCATCAGGGATGGTTTTCTCTTTCAGGGAGTTTTATAAATACAAGCAGAACACCAGATACTATAATTCTCAATTTCTTTGCTTAAGAATTCAGTGCAATCTCAAAATAATAGAATAAAGGAACAGAATCAGGACTACATTTTAAATATTACTCTAATTTGCTTAAAAAGTTAATAGAATAATACCTTTTGCATCAACACGTATTTTTGGACAATAATTGTAAAACTCAGATGTCTGGATTGATTGACTGTTTGTAATCCTGAAAAATTTACCAGCAAATACAACTTTTTACGAAGGAGGAGCAAAAGTATGAACAAAGTCAGGGAAGGTCTGTGAAATCAGGGACAGTGACAGGTATGTGAAATCAGGGCCAGTGACAGGTCTGTGAAATAAGGGACAGTGACAGGTATGGGAAATCAGGGACAGTGACAGGTCTGTGAAATCAGGGCCAGTGACAGGTCTGTAAAATCAGGGGCAGCGACAGGTATGTGAAATCAGGGCCAGTGATAGGTCTGTGAAATCAGGGACAGTGACAGGTATGTGAAATCAGGGACAGTGACAGGTCTATGAAATCAGGGATAGTGACAGGTATGTATTACTCCTCAATAAGAGAAATAAGTGACTTACCCCTGCTGCTGTTTGATGACTACCAAACTACAGTTACTGATCTGGTGTGGCAGTACCAGTGTTGCACAATGTATTGCTATTTGCTAATATAAGTACAAAACTAGTACCACAATGGATTATGCTTTTGTGTGTCTATGTGTGTATGTAAAAAAATATCACTGATTTTTATAAGTGCATGCACCCATTAATGCCATGCCACAGACATTATTCTTCTGCGTATCAGTAAAAAATGTACCTAACAAGTAATTATATTTCAAAAGTAAGACATAAAATATATCACAGAACATTCAGACATTTAGATCTTCTTGGAGCCTGGTGGCCCCCACTCACCAGACTGTATAAATGGATACTGGGGGCTCCCTTAATCATCTTTGACTCTGTAGGGACTCCCACAAAAGCTGTTGCTGGTTGAAGAAAAATCAGGAGAAAAAATGTATCAGTTTTCTGATTGAGCTGTTTAACCTGAACAGTGCTGAGATATGACCATTTTAGGATAAAGCTGATAATAGCCTTTGGTTTCAACCACACCCATTCTAAAACCAGCCTTGCTCAAATGTGTGTGTACAGAAAGCTGCTGCAGGTTATGGGGGGCTGGGGATTGTGTGGTTATTACAACTTTAATTTTCATCACAGTTAAACCTTAAAGGTATGCACATGAAGTCATTACAGCTTGTGTTTGAGCTGAGGACAGTGTGGTCATTGTTTATTTACTTTTCTAACAGACCTCAGAAGTGTAAAAAGAAGGTTACTATACCTTGTGTAGAGGTGGTATACTGTCTAGGACCAACAAATTAGAATATATTACTGAAATCATTCTCACAATCACACATCAGGCATATATACATGAGGCTGACTTTGAGGGTTTCGGGTGAGGAAGCGTGCCATGTATATGTATATCAGCAGTCACTTAAAATATATGACTAAGGCAATTTAAAGAAAAAAAATAAGACTGAAATTCTTTTCTTTTTCATGATTTTTCTTTAAGCCACCATTGGAGCAAAATGCTGAGAATACGCTGAGAATCTGCTCTAAAATTCATCCCAGACCATCTGTAACCCTACGGCTTCTTGGGCCCTTGCTTGCTTGAGTTATTTCCTAAATGATTATTACTGGGCTGTCTTGTTCAGGAAAGGAGTGCTGAAAGGATGCAAGGAAAACTAAAGTTGAAGGACAACAGTGAATGTATTTCCTTAATCATAATTTCTGTTCAAGCCATTATTGGATGAAAAGGTTATGTAAAAAGAAAAAAAAAACTTTAAAATGCATTTCAGAGCATATAGAAAATTATGGTTTCCTGAAAAAGCTAAGAGTAAGGCAAAATGTGAGAAAAGGAAGAAAAAAGTAATATGCGTGGTATGGGGAGCCCAAAAAGGGGGGTATCAGAGGAGAGGAGGGGCGGTGCGGAGGGTGTTGAAATGGTAGGCCTAGTCATCAGTTCATTTAATTCCAGATCTGTACATAGAGTTATTGCAATGTATCATTCTTGCAACTAAATACCAGTAACTGTAAGTGTCCTTTGGTTAGGCAAGTCAACATAGTGTGGTATATAGGCCTGTTGCAATGTAAAAGCTTGTAGCTACAGGTCTGTCTGTATGTACTACTCCTAAAAGTTTGCAGCACAAACTAAAAGGTTTCTTAGGAGGGAGGGCACTGACAGAATGATACTTATACTGGAAGTGCCAAGGGGCCCCCCAACTTGACATTTGCTGGGGGCCCCCAAAATGCTAACACCGGCCATGAGAGTACTGAGTACGTCTTGCTAATCAGAAGGTCTCTCAGCATTTCAGAAGTGGTAATATGACATTCACTCACCCACCTATGAAAATAAGTGGTTATTCCTGCAATGAAATCACTGATACTATCACTAGGTTTTATTTTATGGTCTCTTAATTTCTTCTATAAGTGTGAACTTAAAACATTCTAAAAAGATAAACTTTATTTTACTATAGTCAACACAATCCATGTTTGGCATGTTACTTATAGCATGCACCATTTTCCCCCCAGGCATAGGAGTTAAAAGCCTCACCCATTTACCATAATCCTTGAAATGCCAAAACAAAACCAATGATGTTATCCTCTTCTATGTGCTGAGGAAATAATTTATCATTTATTTTGGCATGTCTGGTGTTTCTCCCCCTCAGCTACTAATGCACGTGCTAAAGGGATATGAGTTTCCACTCACGATGTCACTCTTTCACTCCATCAGCAGTTTCATGGCGCCAGTTTCACTACTTCTTTCTGGCTTTAAGCTGTTTACCTTATCACTCACTTTGCACCTCAAGCTACGTCTTTTTCTTGGTTGTATCTAAGCACCTAATCCCCAGATACAAATCCAGTCTCACTGTAATTCTAGCTGCATCTTCAGACATCTGAGGACACATTGGGTGGTGCATTAGCTGCATGTTGAACACCTACAGTCCCTGCTAGGCTGTGCATCTACTGGAGTGAAGTTTGACTGAACTCAAGGCAGCTATTAAATCATTATTGTTTAAATCGGTATATGGGAGTCCTTTTGAGTTTTGTTCTTTAAACAGCTGGGTCATTGACATCTTGGAATAGCCAGCAGGACTCATTTTACCAGTATTATATCTACTATGACTTAAAAAATAAAACTATGCAATATATACTGCTGTATATTGTGTCTTGTGGCTCAAGACAAAGCTCATTATTTGAAGGCAAGATAGTTTTGCTTTTGCAGCCTATAAAATTCCAGTTTACAATATATATCTCACCTCTGCCACTAAATATGTCACAGACAGGGGAAACATCTCATCACTGCCACCAACCAGATTACTAATCTGATACCAAGAGCTCAGTTTCTGAACACTTTTCCGATTAAATAAGGATGTTAAATTATAATAGCTGATAACAAGCAGTCTCCCTTCAAAAAAGACAGATAAGAAGAGTCACACCAATGCTGTGAGGAGAGTCTTCACTAATAAAATAAGACACCAGCCACCAACTTTTATGAATAAACAATGACAACTTTACTTTTAAAAACTGTAATTAGACATGCAATACAGTATTTCAAGCAAATGTGGAAAATAAAATGTTGCATTTCCATCAGGATCTTTTAACTAAGAGCTAACTAAATAAAGAAGTTATGTCTTACCAAAACATTACATCTGTGTTGTTCATCTTCTTTCATTCATCACTGATGGGTTCGGTTCCGAGCCCTTGGAACCGAGTCGGCCTATGACCAAGCTTGTGCCAGCCAAAAATTCTCGAGCTAAGCTTCTACCCACAATGCTCTTCTCCCTGTTACTTCAGATTGAGTTTGCCCATGATAGACCAGGAAAGCAGAGGCTCCTTCTGGGCAAATGCCCTAAGACACCACTTGGACCCAAAGTATCCCCCAGGAGCCTTTGGAGGGGGAAGGAGGGTGGGAAGTGATGAATGAAAGAAGATAAACAACAAAGACGGAACATTATGGTAAGACATAACTTCTTTATCTGATGTTGTTAGTCTTCTTTCCATTCATCACTGATGGGACAGAATCCCAAGCTACCTTGAGGTCATGGGCGGCCCTTATGGAAGAACATTCCTGAGTACCACTGAGCTGAAGGCAGCTCTTCCTCTGGAGACCACATCCACTGATGAAAGTGTGGGGTTTAGCCCAAGTGGTTGCTGCACAAATATTGTTCATAGAAGCCCTAGAGTGGAAAGCTACAGATGTTGCCATAGATCTAGTGGAATGGGCTTTAACCAGTGGCCTAGGTTCTTTGTGGAAGAGTAAGAGAGGCGTATACAGTCCCTCAGCCATTTTGATAAAGTAACCTTGGATACAGAATTTCCCATTCTAGATCCAGAAAAGGAAATGAAAAGCTGGTCAGACTTACACAAAATTTTGCTTCTGTCTAAATAGAATCTCAGTTGTTTGTGTACATCCAAGGAATGTAGGCAGTGCTCTCCTTTATTAGAAACATTCGGAAAGAACACCGGTAGGTCAATGGACTGACAGGTGGAGAAGTCAGAAACAACCTTGGGGAGGAAAGATGGATTCATCCGGAGTGATACTCTGTCCTTGGGAAAAAACAAATAGGGTATTTTGATACACAGTGCCTGTAGCTCCGAAACCCGCCTGGCTGACATAATGGCTACCGAAAACAAGGATTTCCAAGACAAGAATTTCAGGTCACACCTTGCTGCGGGTTCAAAGGGGGGTTGAGGCAAAGACTGTAGAACTAATGTGAGGTTTCATGGCTCTATTGGCTATCTGACAGGAGGCCTGATATGTGAAACTCCTTTGAGAAAGCTTTTACATAAAAGTAGTAAGATAAGAGACGTACCGTCCAGCCCATTATGATAATTCAAAATTGCAGCCAGATGTACTCATATGGTAGAGGCTGCAGCACTCTCCTCAAAAAACTTAGACAAGTATTGCAAAACTGCTGTGACCAGAGCCGAATACAGATCTACCATGTTATCCTTTGACCAGAGAGAGAACCTTTTCCATTTGTCTTGACACAGTCATCTGGTGGATGGTTTATGAGAGGCGAAGGATAATATCCCGAACAGGTGAGGTGAGATAAGCCTGCCTAGCAATTAGCAGAAGTGGTGAAACCAAGCTGTCAGCTTGAGACTGGACAGATTCAGGTGTCTCAGCCCTTGGGGGTGAGCAATCAGGTCTGGAAGATGGTCCAGAACCCATGGCAGGCATACCAGATGAGGCTGAAGGAAGTGGAACCAAACTTGTCGAGCCCAAAAAGGGGCTATGAGGACCACTTTTCATTTCAACCGATGAGTTTTCTTTAGGAACTGTGGGATCAGAGGAATGGGGGGATAAGCATAAAGAAGTCCCGTGGGCCAATCATGAATCAGATCAGACCATCCCTTGGGGACTCCCCCTTTGGGGGGAATAGGGCAAAATAGATGCTGCACTTATTGTTTGATGGAGAGGTGAAAAGGTCACAGCAGGGCTGGCCCTAGTGGCTGAAAATTTCTGCTGCCACATCAGGATTGAGGGGCCACTCATAGGGCAGGAGAATACATCTACTCAATTTGTCCACAATCATGTTAGAACTCCCCAGGATCTGCATTGCTATCAGAAAGAGGTTGGAAGCTATCGCCCACTGCCAAATCCTCATGGCCTCTCGACACAAGGGGTAGGACTTGGTTCCCCCTTGCTTGTTGATATACCAGACTACTGACATGTTGTCTGACTAAATTCCAATTGTCCCAAAAGGAATAACTGGATGAAATGCCTGCAATGCTAACAGCACCACTTCTCAGTTCCAGAACGCTGATATGCAGGTTGGCCTCCAAAGTGGACCATGTGCCTTGGACTGTCTTTCCCTGGAAATGCCCCCCCACCCGATCAGGGAAGTATCCGTGGTCACAATGGCCTTGGGCTGAGGGGACTGGAAAGGGAGAATCCAAAGGTCTGTGTCTGGCCTCATCCACCAAAGAAGGTCCTGTTTGCAGGAGTTGGTTATCTGGATCTGGAAATGTAAAGGGTGGTAATTCAGAAACCAGTGAGAAAGAAGAAGCCATTGGAGAATTCACATGTGCAAGAGGCACTATCGGGATTGAAGCTGCCATGGATCCTAGGGTCTGAAGAACTTTTCTCGCTGAGACTTTGTTTTGACAGAGTATCACCCGGAGTTGAAGTCTCAATCTCTGAAGTCTGTGAGCTTGGAGTGACACCAGACAGGATCGGGTGTTGAAGACTGCTCCAATAAATTTGCTCCAATAAATTCTATCTGCTGAGTAGGGACCAGGTTTAACTTCTCCCAGTGCACAGTTATCCCCAAAATCTCCACCAGAGAAAGTGTGTATTGTAGGGCTGTTACCAAAAGACGCTTGGTGGGGCAGTGAGGAGCCAATTGTCCAAATATTGAAACACCCAGAATCCTTGCAGTCTCAAGTGAGCTGTGACCACTGCCATGCACTTTGTGAACACTCTGAGGGCTGTAGAGAGACCGAACGGCAGGGCATGAAACTGGTAATGATTGGCTCCAAGCCAGAAGTGAAGCAGACTCCTGGAGTGCTTGTCCATTTTGATATGGTAATACGCATCCCAGAGATCTATCAGGCACATCCAATCACCCTCCCTCAGAAAAGGGAGGATGGACTAAACCGTGACCATCCGGTATTTGGTTTGGGCAATAGACTTGTTCAAGCTGCTAAGATCCAAAATGGGTCTCCAGTCTCCTGTCTTTTTTAGCACCAAAAAGAATCTTGAGTAAAATCCGGATTCACATTGGTCTGGTGGGACTGGTTGGATTACTTTTTTTTTGGAATAGCTTTTCTGTTTCTGAAGCTGCCTCTTCCCTCTGACTGAGTGGAATGTTGGGAAGTTTTGTTGGAAGTTTTTGATAAGAAATAAGGGGAATGGTGTAACCTCTGATAATTATACTCTGCACCCAACGATCAGTGGAAATAGAGTGCCAGGCAGTTTGGTGCAGAGAGAAACGACCCCTGACTGCTTCCAGAGGCAAGCAATTGGGCAGCTCTTCTGGAGCACTGATAAGACTGTCCAGAGAAAGAGTCTGTGGAGCCTTGGTTAAGTGGACCCCCTCTGCCTCTATACAGGCATCTTTGGGAGTTGTTACCCCCTCTGCCTCAGGGGGTATCATTACCACATGCAGCACGGAAAGAACCCTGAGATTATTTATGCCACATCTTCCCATTTCTCTGGTTCCTGGAAAAGGATCATTGAGGATTGGAAAAATGAAGGCCTATGGCAGAAAGGGTCTTACCATCCTGCTCGCACCTGGCTAGCATGTCCTTCACTTTGGAACCAAAAAGGGAAGATGCTTTGATGGGAGCATTCAGAAAGGAAGACTTGAAGGGATCCATGAGGTCACAAATGCACATCCAGGCATGACACCTCATATCAATGCCTGAACCCACAGCTCTAGCCACCCCTTCAGTTGCACGTGAAAGCAACCTCATGGACAAGTTGGAGATTGATTCCAGGGTAGTAAGCTGCAAGGCAACTTTGTTGCATACCTCATCAGAGACCTGTCCTGTGAGTGTTCCAGAGAGTTCTGAGATCAAGTCTCTTTGGAGCCTCATAAAATGTGCCAAATAGTTCAGAGACCGAATGGCAAAGGTCGCTTAAGCAAATACTCACTTCCCCAATCTGCCCACAGCCTGGGGCTCCGTGTTGGGTGGATGGACAGCAGAACTCTCTTCAGCCAGATCCGTTTTTGTGGCCAATGCCACCACCATAGCATCAACTGGTAACCCCCTGGACCAGTGTGGGTTCTCCTCAGGAGGGGAAAGAATTTTGTCAGGTCTCCAAGGGATCACCTCAATAGAAACAGGGTTCTTCCATGCACGTTGCACAATGAGCTGGACTAGCTCGTTGGCAGGCGGGGTCACCCATGAGGTAAGATGGCCGGGCATGGAAAGCCTGCAGGAGCATGGACTCCTTAGAGGAAGGGTTGGAGGGCTTCCAGTCACCCCTCTGCTTTAACAATTTAAGGATGTCTCTGAAGGAGACATCATCAGGAAGTGACCGTGGGGACCCTTCACCATCATCATAATCCGTGTCTTCTGTTAAAGACTCCTCAGGTGAGTCAACATGCTTCCTCTTGCACAATCTCTTCCATGTGGGCTCCTCAGTGGGGACATCTGAGGAGGACTCAGAAGAGTGGGTACCCTGAGCTGGGGTTTCCTGTGGCTTCCCTGCCCAGTGTCCCAGGGAGGTGGTCTGTGGCAGCTGTAGCTCAGGGAGGGAAACTGGGGTTCCGACGTTGGCGGAATGCTTCTGGAAGCGAGAGCCCTCTCCATCACACAGAAAGCAGGTCCACCAGTAGAGGGATGGGAGCCCGGAACTGAAAAGGACAACCTCAGAACCTGGGGTCACACCCCACTCTGTTGAACCCACTCCCAAGGATGGCACCTCAAGCTTGATCGGTGCAGAGAAGGCTACCGGTACCGAGGACAGAATCAAAGGACCACATGGAACTGTGCCCCGAACCGAGGAGCCCACTGCCCAATCACAAGATTGAGGAAGGACTGGTTCAGCAGGAACTGAGGACCAAAGAGACAGGCCTGGAGCCTCAGTGAGGTCCACTACAGGCTCCGAGATGGGGGGTTCTGAGAAGAACATTGGAGCAGAAGACTTCAGAATCAGAATGGTTGAAGGTGGAGAATAGGATGGAGTCCATGGAGAGGTCAACCCAAGTCCTGCTGGAGGATGGGTCTTGGAAGGCATGAGTATCCCCCTGGCTGCTAACAGCTGATCCACAAGACGCACTGCATCAAGTTCAGAAAGGCTCCTGGTGGATCTAGTGGATACTCCAGACGGGGAGTCAGGTCGATCTAAGAACATGCTATACAGTTGACCTAAGAACAGGTCTATGTTTTGGAGTATTGGGTCCATGGTATGTGATCTGTCGGCACTGATGTCTCGGGTTTAGAGTCAGGAAGTAGTGCAGTCAATCCAGTATTGCTGTAATAGAGCTCGGTGCAGAATGGACACCCTGAGCTGAAACAGTAGGTTCAATCATAACTGCAGAGACTGCCATCAAAGGTGTGCACTGTGCTGAAATGGCCACAGGTGCCGAAGTCATAGCAGGCGTGGTGAGGTCTATAGTCGGTGCTGGAGGAAGCATCAGAGCCGACGATGAAGCCAGGACAGATGTAGCAATAGTTGAAGTGGTCAGAGCAGACAATAACAGTGCGGAGGAGGCAGGCTTATGCTCTGAGGATAACTTCTGAATTTTTGGATTCACAGGCTTACCCTGGTCACCCGTGAATGAAGAGGAAACCAAATGGGGCCTTTTTTTAACTCTCAAAGGAGGGGTTGAGACCTCCATCACAGAAAGGGCCACTGAAAAGGGAGATTTTAGAAGTCCCTTCAAGATTAGTTTATTCTTGCACTCGTTTAGAGTACGTTGGCTGAAACTCTGGCAAATCCCACAAGGAGGCTACACTGAAAGGTGGGGCACCCCCAAACAATAAACACAATCATCATGAGCGTCGCTATTAGGTAGTTTACTATTACATGAGGTACAGTGCTTGAAACCGGGTGTACCCTTCTTATCCGACATATTGAAAAGTAATCACAACAATTCAAACTTCAGAAGAAAGAAACTCTAAATTCCTAAGACAGGAAAGATTTAAACACACGCAGAAATTATAAACAAATCCAATATCAAAAACATACCACTAGAGTAGAAAGAACAGGAAAAGAATACCAACTGGGGTATTCAAGGAATACCACAAGGGTAAAGAGAAAATGGTCATACCAGCAATGGTACTGATAAGGTTACCAAAGGGTAGAGAGAAAAATATCTAACACTACTGTAATTCGACAGGAATAAACTATAGTTCACAAAATTTTAGAAACAAACTAGTTTAGACACAAATATCAAATAATTTTCCACTTAGCTGAGAGCTTGGCTGAAACGCAGCTTTATGGCTACACGGCAAACAAAATTTGGGGTAACAGGGAGAAGGGCATTGTGGGTAGAAGCTTAGCTCGAGAGTTTTTGGCTGGAGTGAGCTTAGTAATGGGCCAACTCCGTTCCGAGGGCTCGGAACCAAACCCATCAGTGATGAATGGAAAGAAGATTAACAACATCAGATTATCTCTTACACCTGACTTCCTTCCTCCAGAATACTTAAAAATAACTTCTGAAGCCATAGTCAGTCAAGTAGTAATTATAATCCATCACCAAACAAAACCAACCAGCTTTATTGAAAACATGTTATGCAACACCTATCCATAAAAGAGGATCTGAAAATTACCATTTAAATTACAGCCTCATAGCCATCCTCTCACTTCTCTCTAAACTGCTTGAAAAGCACAGTCAAAAATAACTACATCATCTAACCACAAACACTCTGCAATCAAGTCCTCAATGTGGCTTCAGTGCAAGTCCCAGCCGTAAAACTGCCTTGCCATTATTCATACATATAAGTAATCAAAATGCAAAAACAGGGTCTTTTAACCACTTACCTTTCTAAGGCCTTTGGTACTGTCTCTCACCCACTACTCCTCCAATGATGGACATTAGCAGTGATACATTACACTGGTTCAAAAATACCTTTTTAACCTTTAACAGTCTGTTAGATCATCACAAAATATCTAAAACTTTCTCCCTACAAATACAAATGTACTACAGGGTACAGTGGTAGCTAGGATGGGTGAAGAGATAGCTGCCACAGGCGTAAGTTCTCAGAAGTCACAATTTTCATTACTGACATTCAGTTTCAGAACACCAGTAATGCATTTGCAAAAGCACTTTAGCACTCTGTGTGCAGTTTAGTTCATTGATGGCTTTCAGAAATGGAATGCTGTTAATGCATTTTCAGTCAGGTTCATAGTTCAACACCTTAACCATTAGGCCACCCTCCTAAAGCATTCGGTATTCTCTGTTAGCTGCAGCAAGCTGCTTGTTAAACCTGCAGCAAGTGGTTTGCTACAGTTTCAAGGAGAAGTTTTATTTTTATCTTAAGTATGAGAGGGCCTTTTTAAAACTTAAAGTTAAGAAGAGCTCCAGATCTGGGGAATGTCTCTTGCTCACCAGAAGGGTTAGATACACTTCTGCCTCAGGGATATATACTAGGTCATATTCTATTCTCAGTCGTTCTCAATGGCATGTACACCAAGCTACCCGCTGCATCATTAATTCAGTATCCTGATGACATCACCCTAGTCTGTACATCCAACTGCCCTCCCCACCTGCAGCATATCACTCAGAATAACTTTCGTAACACCGAGGACTGATTCAAAGACTTTTACTTATTACTTAACGGCGTTACACCAACAAAATAAAATGAACATTATTTGGCCTTGGGAAAATGACAATTTCTTCAAAATATAACACAACCTGTTGAATAAGTCACCTGTGCCAATCTGCTTATGTTGATCATACACCATAAATTCTTCTTTGTTAGCACCATACCTCTCAACCTGCAGACAATGAAAATAGAAACAAAGGCCGCCCCTGGAATGTAGGAGCATCCAGCTAAAATCTGGACATCTAATTAGCATAATATTTGAATACTAAATAGTACATAACTCTTTAAAAATATTTTTAAAAGCAGTGACAAAAATGATAGAAAAATATAAGCACATTATCAAACAAATAGCTTAACATCTGTAGATTTTAATAAATTTATTGCAAAATTCTACCACACAATGTCATTTATTTTGCTTCAGAAAAAGGAGATGTAAGATGTGTGTCCTCTTTGTTTAAATTATTGGTGCTACTAGTATGTTAGCCACATGTTGTATTTTTCTGTGAACTAGTCAGCTTCAAAAATCACATATGATGAAGTTGAATTCAAAATAATCATGTGAAGGTATAAATCAAGCCTGAAAACAGGGCCATCCTATTTTCAGGCCTGATTTCCCCCTGCAAAGGAACATTTCACCAAAATAGGGATAGAGGTCTGACAAGCGCACAGATTATATCACCTCCAGAACCAATTGAAAAACTTAGCTTACACTATAAATCTGAGCCCTTCTTAACAAAGAAAGCTGTGATAAACACATCTCAGACTCTCCTTCCAACATTATTGTACTCTTCTCTCCTAAGTAGTATTTAAAAAAAAAATGTATAAACTAGAACCTAACTATACCAAAGATATCATATGCATCACCTTTCCCAAATGAAACCCATCACTGCATCGCCCTTCAGAACATTACAACTACATAACTTACTGACACTACAGCTAAAAACTACACAGTGTCTAGTTGTCAGGTGTACTCAAGTCAGAAACTTACACTATCAAGCCAACAGTCTCATACAAGTAACAAAATCAAATAACAGACATGGCTACTCACTGTACAGTGGATATATGACTGTGGCATTCCATTCAATAACACAGCATAAATTATACTGATCATGACACATTCTCAAACTAAATAAAATGTTATCTGACACAACAATGAATATGCTCTCATATTTGAAACTACAAACATCCTTCGCACTGCTGCTCTTACAAAACATTTTATTATCCTAAGTGCATAGTGCAACGTGGCAGTGCTATTCACAAATGTATAAAGTCATCATGCACACACAGTGCTCCCTTTTGCCCTGAAATCAAAAACTCTTGGAATACAGCCAGGAAGACACTTATTAAAAATGTTAGGGGTTTCTGCTGCTTACATCATTAACCTGTATGTGCAACAGATGCTGCTGCTGCCAGACATCAGCCGAGAAGGAGAAGGGTGTTCAGACCCCCACTCACATATCATGTGCTGCTGCTGCCGGACATCAGCCGAGAAGGAGAAGGGTGTTCAGACCCCCACTCACATATCATGGACTGCATGATACAGACATTTGTAGAGGGTTACAGAGTGCACAGGAAAATAGAGGAGATATGCAACCGCTGACATACTTACCTGAGACCACATGGAAATTGTGAATAACCCATCAGAGTAGAAAAAAGATATGTGTAGCATTACAAATACTAGCTACAGGAACTTTTCAGAGGCCCACAGGGGATATAGTAGGGCTTTCATAGGCCTCAGTTTCTAGAATCTTACATCACTTTTTTAAATGCAATGCTGCTACATGCAAGAGATCGTATCTGGTTCCCACATACCCCCAGAGGAGAGAGCCGCAACAATGCAAACGTTTTATACCATAGCACACTTTCCTGAGGCTTTGGGAGCTATAGACTGCACACATGTGGAAATAGAAGCCCCACCCGGTGAACAGGGAAGGAGGTACATCAACAGAAAAGAATACCACTCCATTAACTGTTAGGGTGCCTGTCCTGCCAACGGATCATCTACAATGTGTGTGCAGATAACCCTGGCAGCTTCTACAACTCACATGTGACCTGTACACAAGGTGTGGCTTTCCACAAGGGCATCTAATTCGAGATACAGGTTATGCACTACAACCTTGGCTCATGACACCCATGAAAAACCAACACACAACCCTACTAAGCAAGGATACAGTGATGCCCATGCTCAAACTAGGAATATAATAGTACTTTTATTTGGCTTGCACACCACCCCACTAAGCAAGGATAAAGTAATGCCCATGCTCAAACTAGGAATATAATAGTAGCTTTATTTGGCTTGCTCAAATCAAGATTCCACTGGCTAGCAGATCAGGAGGTGCCCTACAGTATTATCGAGCCACCTCTGCAAAAATACTCATAGTCTGTGCCATATCGCACAAAGTATTCTCAGGAAACAGCTTCAACAAGGCCCTAAACTACATTTCCCAAGACCACCGGTGGGGCCAGCAGCTCTCCAGCAGGTACACATGAGAAGTCTAAGGAAGACCAACCAGCTGCAGATAGTGGTGGCAGACATAGGGGTGCACAATATGTCATGACTCTGACTAACAGGCAAAGGACAGTATACACAATTACAAAAATCCAAGGCAACAAGGAAACTGATCGATGTAATAGTGTAAATAATGATTTATTGTAGCAACCACAGCAAACTCGACAAAAGTGCTCAGTGCTCAATTCAAACACAGATCCACAAATGAAAGTTAAGCAAGCTTTCACCTAATAAAATACAAGGCTTCATCAGAACAATGAACAAATCAGTCAAACCGCTTAAATAATATCCCTATCCAATAAAATTCCAAAACCAATTAATTTTTAAAGTGCTCAGCACCTATTCGTCAAGGATTTGCTGTTGCATAAACAAAAATAAATTGTTAAAATCAATTTGTGTTTGTGTCTTTCGGCTTTTCCCGGTTAGGGGTCGCCACAGCGGAACTCCGGTCCGCTAATGATTGGTAGTTGATTTTTACATGCCGAGTTACCAGCCCTGACGCACAACCTTCAACGAAGGTACGCCCATTCATGCATGTCTCCACGCAGAAGACGGTCTAGCTGAGAATCGAACCAGACAGCGTCTTACTGTGAGGCGACAACGCTACCGCAGCACCACCAACGCAAATATAAATTTTAATAAATAACACTTCATTTAAAATAGTTGAAACTATTGGATGTTGTTGTAAGTAAATGAAGGTGAACCCTACTATGGAGTAAAATGAAATAATATTAATGTGAAAATTTCCCCAATAAAAATCATAACTTAGCAGATCGCAATTTTAAAACACTGTTTATACTAATGTGGTCATTGAGTCCAGGGGATCTACCAGCATCCATCATTAACTGCCAGTACAGTTCCCTAAATTCTACCCTGGACTCCCAATTACCACCACAAGGGTCAATAACAACCTGTTCAACTACGGAAAATTTGATTTTCATATCCTTGCATGTTAGAGAGTGCCTGTAAAAGGCATTGGATTCTTTAAATTTAGTTATCTTGTATAAATGTTCGTAGATCCTTCTCCTTAGGGTACGTACAGTTTTGCCAATATAAAAACTGTGGCAAGCTCCACAAATTCCTATATATATAATGCCTTTGGTGCCACAGTTATAATATTTGGAAGCTGCCATCCTTAAACCCCTGGACGGGATACAAATTTCACTCTCCTCAGAGATGTGATCACATTGTGGACAGGCTCCACATTTAAATGTGCCACGTCTTAACCTATTGACCTTCGGTGTGCCTTCTTCCTTTTTTTCAAACATGTCTTTGAGGTTCCTGCCCCTCCTTCTAACAAAGGAAGGCTGTTCTGGGAGATATACCCCTGTCTCCTCATTCAACCTTAAAATGGGCCAATGTTTTTTAATAATATCCTCTACTTTAGATGATGTTGCTGAAAAAATATGTGAAAAGGCCACATTAAAAACAGTTTGTTCGTCTCGGGGTGTCATCTCCGTCGTAACACCTAAACCCAATAAGGGAAAAAACTTACTTTCCCTGTTTGTAATGACCTCATTGGTTAGGGTGTCTATCATAAATTTGGGGTAACCCCTTTCTAGGAAGAGAGCAGTTAAGGTCTTAATCTCATCCAAAAATTCGGAGTTAACACTGGTCATCCTTGATGCCCTTATCATCTGACCCTTCACTATCCCTTTCTTCTGGTAGTGAGGGTGCCCACTCTTAAAATGTAAATATGCGTTGGAAAAGGTTGGTTTCCTGTATAACCTAGACAGGAAACAGTTGTTCAATTTGTCCTTATATAAAGTGACATCTAATAATTAATCTCGGAGTCACTAATAGTGTAGGTAAAAGTCAGAAATTCAGTAGAATGATTAAGGTAACCCATGAATTCATCAAATCTTTCTTTTGAACCATTCCATAGCAAAAAAATGTCATCCAAATAGCAGGTATAAAAAGTAATGTAACTCCGCCAATCAGAGTTAAGAACAAATCTGTGCTCCCAATAGTATAAAACACAGTTAGCATATAAGGGGGCACATGCTGCCCCCATCGCAACACCCTTCCTTTGCTAATAAAAATCTCCATTAAAATAAATAAAATTGTTCTTAAGGATCGTATCCATGAAATCTATAATCAAATGTGTGGTGTTGCTTCCTAACCCTGCTTCAACCGATAAAATCTCCCCGAACCATTCTAATCCTGTACCATGTGGGATACTAGGGAATAGCTCAACTACATCAGTGGTAACTAAAAGCATGTCAGAGTTATATTTATCATTTGTAATTCTCCTCAAAAAATCCCAGGAATCCTTGGTTATATGGGATACAGAGTTTACAAATTTCTTCAACTGGGAGTCTATAAAAACAGCTAAAGGCTCAGTAATACTGCCAGCTCCTGCAACTATAGTTCTAAATTTCAATTGCATGATCCCTTTATGTGTTTTAGGGATCCCAAATATGGTGAGAACCTTAGGGTTTTCAACATGTAAAAAATTTAACAACTTCTCATTTATGCTATCTTGCAATAAATGGTCTGTCAAATAATATTTAATTTTAGAGTGTGCAATATTTATCTTGTTATGAGAAACGACAGTGTAGTGTTCTGAATCCTGTAAAATATTATGTATATACATGTCCCAATCATCAGTGTACATCAACACCACCCCACCCCCTTTATCCGGCATCATTACTCTACACCTTTCATCTTTCAATAATTTCAGTAGAGATTTCTCCTCTTCAGAAAGATTATTGATTAAATTACCCTTATTGTCCAGTTGGCTGACCTCCCTTTCCACAAGCTCTTCAAAAATTCTTAGTGCTGAATTCAACGGTGGATTAAATAAACTCTTCCGGTACATCTCACCTTTAGTTAAGTGTGTACCTTTAAAATAAATCTGTAAATTAAGTTGTCTAATAAACAACTTAATATCTATTAGTGTATTAACTAGTGAACCAGGACGTGCAGGAACAAAATGAAATCCTTTAGTGAATAATTTAAAATAAGCATTATTGACCACTAAGTCTGTGAAATTGTAAATGCAAAAATTGTCCTGTTTACATATTCTTAAATCAAAATCGCTTAAAATCAAATCATTATTTATATCATGTCTGATATTAGAGAGTAGGGATGGAATGTCCAGGTCTATCAATAATTCCAGTTCCTCCCTGGAAATGCCCCCCTCCCCTGAAATGTGGGGAATTCTGGTATGAGTGTTTCCTTTGCTTTTCTGCTAACCTCTCACTTCTCCTTACCGATCCTTCCCTAAAGGGTGGCCAGTGTGTTCATTGTTATTCCTGCCATTGTCATCATTATCTAAATCGTCCTCACACCCACGGTCAAAACTGGAAGAAGCAGGGGTCTTATTAAAAACTAGATATGCTCTACCCTCCCTGTATTCCTGTAGCGCTCTTTCAAGCTTCTTCATTTTTCTAAAAATAATTTTATCACAATAATTATCTATTTCACCAAAGAGACTTTCATATTTTCTCTGATCAAAATTAGCACTACTAACATTTAAAACCTTACTGTGCAAGACATTAATTTTATTCAACAACACCTCCTTCTGACTTTCATAATCCCTAACCATCAGCTTAAGTAACTCAATACCTGTTTTGTTAAATAATTCTGTTAACTGCTGATATAACAACGCGGTCTGCTTAACGTTGTTTGAGTATTTAAACAGTCTCAGCCCTTTAGGGACTCTTTCAGTAGAAATACACTCATTTAGGTATTCAGTTTCAAGCTGGTTTGTTTTTAAAACATAAAGTTTGTCTTTGAACTGTTTAAAAGTCTCGGCAAAAGTCTCACATATATTATCAAAAGTTATTTCGTTGAAATTGAATCTCCGACTAGACCAAGAGTCAAAATTAAAGTTTTTATCCATACCTACAGTAATATCAGCAGTAAGTCATGAGTGAATTATGGAATATACATGTATGTATGCCCAATACACTGCATCATGCATGCAATTTAACCAATGTAGATAACACAACAGTGAGCAGGTCAGTGGTAGCCTTAATTTGCAGAAGTTTAACAGCAAGTAACAATTCATAACTAATAAGACTGAATTGGTAATAATAATAATAATATTAATACATCCAATGCAATTACATTTAAGTACATAATTAATATTTTACAAATGAACAGAAGAAAAGCAATGCTAACGAAACATTGTTTGCAATACATATGATGAAAGCAAGTATCTGACTTAAACAAATATTAGCCATCTACTGTTAGCATCAGAAATAGCAACTCAAAGTCACAAAGTAATGTGTAAAGGGCAGGGCATAATCACTATAACTTTCACAGGGTTGGGGTGTTACAAGGGATCAAGCCTGACACCCAAGAAATGAGTGTGTTTGTGTAAGAAATCAGTTTTTCAGCAAGTATACAAGTTTAAGGGCCAGTAACTACAGATTGCTATCATTCAGTGGCAACTGTTTAGATAAAATGCATGTGTGTGTGTGTGTGTGTGTGTGTGTGTGTGTGTGTGTGTGTGTGTGTGTGTGTGTGTGTGTGTGTGTTTGTGTGAGGTGCTACAGGCAAGATCATCTTTAATATGTGTGGGTATGCACAAACACAATCAAAGCACCTGTGCTAGCACTACATCCTTGCATCTTGGACAGGTGTGAGCCATGCATGGCAGAGTAGTCATTTCACTGTTGTTGCCACATCCACAAGAACTAACTCTGCCAGGAGTTGCACTGCTACCTCCATGACCCTGGGTAGAAGTTAGGGTGCTACCTGAATGTGGATGATGCCTGCTGGATGAGCATTCCTCACAATGATGTCCAGGACCACGATCACATGGATTACCACATCCGGGTGTGGACACCTCATCCATTGATGAAGAAGTGAAAGCAAGATCTTGCACAGCCATGTCAGCTAACACCTGGCAATGTAACACCTCTCCAGCCACATGGAAGCTGACCCTCCCCAGCAGACACTCCATTAGAGATATGGCCCAATCCCGTGTCTCATTATTCCTCCTGTACAAGGAGTCACCCACATGGTTAAGGCAGTCTCGTATATCAAAATGCACGACATTTAATAGTCAAAGTATCTCTTCTGAGGCCCTGGTGGAACATTCCTGTGCCTCCATGATGGGCATACACATACATTGCATGGCAAGTAATGATGCACCAACATCAGGAGGAGTGTGGACAGTAGGCATCCTCCAAGCACCTCTACCAACACTCCTGTGTGGTAACTCACCCTCATGATAGCTACAATGAGATTCAGCCAGCTCTGCACCTACAGTAACCACATTACCCTGATCAACTATGTCACCCTCAACCTGTCCTACCTCTGAGGGCTCCATGTTATGGGTATGCATAGGCATATTGACTGTATGCACAATATGAGCAGGGTATATGGGAGCTTCAACCACAGTGTCAGAATCTGCACCCACAGACTGCACCTCATCATCGCAGTCATCATCACCATCATCATCATTAGAGGCTACTGATACCCCGACATCAGGCAGTAGGAGTTCCACAGTGCCATTATCAGGATCACCTATGATAACAAGTAATTAACACAACAAAGAGAGAAATAGAATAGAAATTGATCAAACTTATGGAAAATGTAATGTATGCAATGTAGATGCAAATGCAATTAAAAAGGGACTTTAATGCATACATAAATCTACTTTATGTACAATAATAAAAAACTGCCTAGCATGTGCAGGTGGTAATGCAAAATTAGTACCAGATGTGCCTAGACAGAAGAAATGGAAATGAAAGACAAATAAGTAGTACAATGCAAATGACACAATAAGCAATAAATAATCCATGTTATATCTGCTTAATAAGAAACATCTTACACAAAAATCCTCTCTAGTTTCCTTCTCCGCCAACCTCATTCTCTCTCTCAGTCTGTTTTCTCCCCCATTCCTCCTACTCTCTGTCTCTCTTTACACACACACACACACACACACACACACACACATATATATATATATATATATGTGTGTGTGTGTGTGTGTATCAGATATCTATACAAAACTAATGCTTTCTTATATGGCATACCTGGAAGTTCAGCAGTAGACACACT